>NW_019103025.1:0-121817 GCF_001856785.1 Myzus persicae | reverse complement strand
GGTATGACCATAAGCTTGACAGTTCTGGCATTGACTAATAATTTTAGGCTTGTGAGGTTCTTCTATTTTTATTTTTGTGTGCAATAAGGATTCAAGTTTAAAAATCTCATTTGAGTGATCTGTTGGCTCGAGGTCGACAAAAAATAATGGCAGGGGTATTTTGCTAATTCTGTGAATAACCTGCGTAACTTGTCTGACTTCATATAAGCGAAGTTCGAGTTCACTTTTGATCATTTCCGTTGGAGTGGATGGGTGCAAGTTACGAATAACTATACGCATGGGTTTATCTTCTTTTAGCTGGAATGTATGGAATTCAGCTTCCGCATCTCTTAAGTAGTGAACTAGTGTTCTATACGCTCCTGGATTGGTAGTTTGGATTTTTAAATGATCAGCCGTTGACTTGCAGATAAAATTATCGACACCTATTAATTCAATTAGTTTTGTACAAACACCAGGGAAGTCTTCTACGCCTCGTATGAAAATTGGAGGGGGTGGTTTAGAGTAAGTGAGAACTGGATCTGGATCAGCAATTGACTGTTTTTCCTGTGCAGTAGTTTCAAAAGTTTCTTCTGTAGATTCCGGTGGTTTTAATACATCAAATCGGTTAGGAGTCGCGAATAGTTTTTTGCTTACATGTTGAAGTAGATTTGGTGACGATGGTTCTGAACAGGACGTACTAGAGTGATTGCGTTTATCACTATTAACAGGTGTCTTCGGTGACCTGGGTTTAGGATTTGCATTTGAGGTCTTGTTATTAAGATTTGCATTATTTGTATTATTATGATTACGGCTGGTCATATTTAAATGTTTAACTGTAGAATGATAAGTTTTCACGGACTGCGAAGTCGATTAATTACGCCGAGTAGCGTATATTATTATAATATTATTATAATATTAATTATTATCGTAATCGCGTGGACAAAGGTCACCGCCGCGGCGATGCCTCGTAGTGAGATTAGGTATATTATATAACCATGCACTAAATACGTATACTTAGTAAACTTAAATCTATTTCCACAAATAAAGGCTGGTTTTGGCAGCTGGTAGACACTGGGGTCAGCAATTACACTAAGAACTGAGTCGTTTGATATAAAGAACGAAAAATTCCGACAAGTTTGAAAAACATACAACATACAACAAAAAAATCAGTTTACACATTTTATACTTACAAAACAACGTTTCAAAACACCGAAAAAAGATGCCTTTGCATCAAAATCCCAGCCCTAAAAATGATTACTAAAAGTTAAAATAAATGGCAACGTCCCTAGAAATATCGTTCTCAATCGTTTGATTTTAAGGTACTTACAAAATATTGTTTCTTTGATCTGCCAACATCGTTCTCAATCGTGTTGCTAAAAAGGTAAAACGTTCTCAATCGTACAACACCGATACTTACCATCAAGGTGGATTTATCCACCTTGCTTACCAATTACCATATTATTGTTATCAATAATTACTTATTCTATGGTAGGTACCTACCGATAGTATGACGACCGTAATCTTCCGCCAGTGTTTATTAGTGTTTACCACAGATATATAAATATAATATATTAATATATATTTATACATCTGTGGTGTTTACATGTAAATTATAATCACTTATTCTATCGTCCAACGAAATATGTCTGAAAAAAAATTTATTACTGACCAAAGAGGCAATTTATTACAATTATTTAATAATAAAATATGAGTAGGTACAATAAAAATATAGAAATACATCTGCTGAAAAACAATGGAGGTTCAAAACAGTCCGATATCGATGAATCTGAAACATTAGGCGATAGGTACATGAACTATGGATCCGATAATTTATTTTTGCTACAATTCGCAGTATCTTTCAAGTTTAAATGCGGTGAACCCTGTGCGAACTGCCTTCAACTGGTACTGTACATTATATTAATTATTTGTTTGACAATTAGGGAAATAAGAAATTTATAACCTAAATACCTACTCAATTAAATAATTACATAATACAATATAATATAAGAATAAAACCTATATCTATTTAATATCATAAAAATTATACAAAGAAGATAATTGAACAAAAAACATAACTTATTACAAAAATCTACAAAAGTTGAAATTAGTTTCTACAAATTTAAATTCAATGAGCATTAATAAACTTTAAAATGTTATCTGATAATTGTGTCAATAAATGTTCATATTTTTGCTTAATTGCTGCGTAGTACGTCGTCCAACCATTTGTATACCCTAAAACAATTAACAAGTAGGTACAAATAAAATATATTCAAATTCTTTTTTCATACCATTTACACTAATTTAATTGAACAACTGGATAACAATCTTTTTTTGTTTAGATAATTTTAAATAATTACTGCACAGTGTCTTATATTATGGTCATCTTCTTCCGGGGATACGAGAGTCAACGTGACGACAAATCATACGATAGGAATCCAATTTGTGTAATTTTTAATATGTTTTTGAGTTCCCGTAAGTATAGAAATTACGCCATACTCAACATCAGAAATGATTATTTGCAGTAGGTACAATAGGTATATATTTCATTTTTTTACTTATTTGAAAAATTAGTAAGTATACATCATACTCATCATTTTACATTAACTGTGCCATTATTTTATATGATTTTAAATTATATATATATATATTAAGCTCAGTTAGACATTCACTAGATCTTACATCATTTTTTTCTAGACTATACATTTTACATTATAGATTCACGTATTATACATATTAATTAAATCCTAATACTACAATTTATAACTATAAAATTGTCTAAATTATGACCAATAGACTAAATACATTTTAAAATACATATAAAAGGGGGAGGGGTATGAACAGTGTCCAGCGAAATCGCTATGCAGATATTATAAACAGTAGCCGGCAGTATCGATATGTAAATATTATAAACGATAGCCAACGGTATCAATAAAAACCTTTTTTCTAAGCAGGTAGTTTCGGAGCAATCAATAAATCCCCATAATATTATAATATTATACTTAACGAGACTCCGGATTGGACACACGCAAATTACTCAGTCATCAAATGAGTAAAAACAAGCCTCCAACATACCTATCATGAGGCACTGGTCTTTCGATTAAACACATAATGACGAATGTTATTCTTTTTTCGAAACAAGATCGATCACAAAACTTCCGGGACACCTTGCAGAATCTCTCAGACACAACAGATCCTCACTCGTAGCCATCATCAATTTTATCAAAAAAAAACATAGCTTCAAACAAAATATAGAAAAATTTTATGCATTTTTTAAATATGTACAAACTTAATATCACTAATAATCTCTAGATGTAAATAATTTGTATTTGCATCCCAATGGCCTATAACACTAATGGTAATTCTATCATTAAAAAGAAATATATATACCAATTATCATATTGTAGGTAAAATATTGGTAAAAATTTGTACAAACAGCAAAATCAACTTTATTTTTTCAAATACTAAATTGCTAACAACTATATTTTTAATGGATTCTGGTAAAGATTTTTTTTCTAAAATGTTGATAGTCATCAATTTTGGTTCACTTATTGAGTTATAGTCTTCTTAAGTTTAGTAAATTCATTAATACTTTGAATAGAAAAAGTTTATTGGTATAAATTTAATTTAAAAGAGCTATATATTTTTTTCTTTCAACTATGTTTTGATACACTTAAATCGCTGATCTGATGAGACGCTCCTAAATATTTTTTTGGATAAATGCCCACAAAACTATTTGCAAACATAATTCATTATTTTTATTTTAACATATAAATATCAAAATTTTTTTTTTTTTTTTTAACAAAATTTTATTTATTACGCTATCTGTTACAATATTGAACAATAAGCTTAATTGATAATAACATAAACAAAAAAAATAGACAGAAGAGACTGAATGAAGAGACCTCCCATCGGAGGTACTTCAGCATGAATATTAATTTAAATTTAAGGTATTAGTTCTAGCATAATATTAATATTAATAATAGTGATAGTGCAGTGAATACATATACATACTACATAATAGTTATAAGTAACAAAAGATCATAAGTTGTATTGATACATTTTTTTTTTTTTTTTTTTTTTTAAATTATAAAAGTAGGTCACGACACCATTGCCTTTTTAATCTTTTGTGGGGATTTCCTGGAATAGTTGCAGATGATAGTTGGACAATAAGGGGATTGGAATGATGTGTTAGCTTGTTGTTGAATCGTTTATAGTGGAGCTTGGCTAGTTCAGTGACGGTTGGTAAATTGAAGTCAGAATGAAGGGTATCATTTGAAACATAGAAGGGAGCTTTGGAGATGACGCGAAGGACTTTGGATTGAAACCTTTGTATACGGTTTGTATTTGATACTTTGGCTGAGCCCCAAAGTTGTAAACCGTAGGACCAGATGGGCCTGAGTAGTAGTTTATACAGCAGTAATTTAGTAGGTAGTTTGATATTTTTAGAAGTTAGGAGTGGCCGGAGAAGACGAAAACGATCGTTCAACGTTCGAGTTTTATTTTTAATGTGAGCTGACCAGGTAAGTCGACGGTCAATGTTGACTCCAAGGTAGCGTACACATTGGGCAGTGGGGAGGGGTTGGTTGTTAAGGAGGAGGGTCGGGCACACTCCTTGACGAAGCGTAAAAGTACAATGGATTGATTTAGATTCATTCATTTTAACTCCCCATTCCTTGTACCAGGCTTGGAGAAGGTGAAGGTGGTCCTGAATATAGCTAGATGCTAGATGAGGATCAGAACTAGAGGCTAAGATAGCTTTATCGTCGGCAAAGTCACCGACAAGCGTGAATATCAAAATTAGAATTATTATTGTAATCGTAATTAATTAATTACTTCATATTTTTTTCATCATAGTTACTCTTTTTACGATAACAATACATGTTAGGAAATGCGGCATACCGTTCCATACCGGTGCCGATTTTAATATTACAATATTGGTATCATATTTCAATACCATTAATCCTAGTTGTACCACTGGTACTTCTAGTTGTTCTTATTTTAAAATTATTACTTATTTAACACTATTATTTTCTTTTTTTTAGAAAAATCACTAAGAACACAGCTAGAATTTAAAGAAAGAGCTGAATTATTAGAAACTTCTAAAATAGCTCGGAAAATCTTTAAGATAAGCTTAGAAAAGAAAAGCAACTTATGTGTAGCAGTCGATGTTGATACTGTTGACAAACTTTTAGATATTGCTGAAAAAGTAGCACCACACATTTGTATTTTAAAAATTCATACTGACGCCATTAATGGTGTCACAGATGCTACTATTAATGATTTACAAATCTTAGCCAAACAGTATAACTTCCTTATAATGGAAGATAGGTAACTAAAATGATAGTTAAACGTTATAAATATTATTAATATTTAACTCATTTCTATGATTACAGAAAAATGGCAGATATTGGTAATACTGTTAAATTGCAATACAAAAAATTAGTTAATTGGGCAGATCTTGTAACAGTGCATAGTGTTTCTGGTGGGATGATGTTAAAAGGCATTCAAGAAGTGATAAATGAAAACGCAAACTCATTAGATAGCCGAGGTGTGTTCATTGTTGCAGAATTAAGTTGCAAGGGAAATTTAATATCGGAACAATATATCAAAGGTAAGGTAATATCAGGGCATGTTCACGAAACTAATTAACTAGGTACATCATGTTTGATGAACATCTCAGTGATGTCAAAAATATAGTATATGTATAGACTATACTACTATAGGATATAAAACAAATTTACCCATAACGTATATAATGATTGGGCTACTCAAAAACAGAAATGTCGGTGAATCATTCTAACAGGCCCTATTTCGTACTTTTAATTTTAAATTGTTCGCTAATAAATATATTATATAATTTATAGAGACCGTGAAGATAGCTGAAGAGTATACAGACATTGTGGCTGGTCTAGTGTGCCAGTCTCATGATATTATATCATCACCAAGCCTAGTTCAACTTACACCAGGTGTTAATATTAAAAAAGCCAATGATAATCTCGGCCAACAATATCAAACTCCTAGAGATATTATTTTAACCAAAGGAGCTGATATTGCAGTAGTAGGTAGAGGAATTTATCAAGATGACAATCCTGCTGAATTAGCTAAAGCATATAAAGAATCGTTGTGGAATACTTATTTAGAACGTGTATCCAATTCTTCATTAATTTATAACAACTAATATGCCAAACATATATAATTAATAGATACCATTAATTTTGTTTATTTTTCATAATTGTAAACAGCTATTTTTGGTACACTTATATTTTTACTAATCTGTCAGGTATTAATTTGTATTGTTTAATAATTTCATTGTCAGCTACTAAATGTTAGTTATAAATAAAAATAATACTTGTATGCATATTATGGTTTATTGAATACGTAATAATATTTAATAAATTGTATTTTTTCATAACTTGATATTAGTATTTACTTTATATAATATTTTATATTTAACATTTATGAAACAATAAATATTATTCATTACTTGATTCAATCTTTTTAATTACTACACCATTTAGCAATGATACAAACAAGAAAGTCAACAACCATAGATTTAATTGGGCTCGTATAAACAAGTTAAAGCTTTTGGAGCTGGTTGTTCAATAAGGGCACAATTCAGACAATTTCAATATAATATATCTGTCGTAGGCATATAGTCAAATCAGGCATTTTTTTAAATGCCTAGGCATATAGTCAACGAATTTAATGTTTATGCAATTTCACTATTCGCCTAGACATTTAGTTAAATGACTAGGCATTCGATTAAATGTATATTTCATGTCAGGCAAATAATAAAAAAACATTGTGTATTATTTTAAAAATTTAAATATATTTTCTATCAGTTATTTATTGCTATTTTATATATAAAAAAAGCTATGTATTATTTATTAATATGAAAAAAACGTTGGTATAAGAAATAAAATGTTTAATTTCGTGTTCATTATTACTATTATTTTAAAAATGAAATCATAAATATATACAGGTAATAACTAATTAGATGTGATAGACGTAAATGATACTACGAGTAGTGAGTAAAATAAATTCTTAATAAATAAAAATAAAAGTTCCATTGGTTTTTACCTTGGTTGTATGAGAACCTTATCTATATTGAGTACCGTGGATACCGTGAGTACCGTAAAATAGTGAAAAACTATTTAAGGAACTAAAGGTTGGTAATCAAATAGTATTAAGTGTTCCAAAAGTAGACCGATGACCTCTCGATAGTCAAAATATAAATGGGTTAGTGATAGACATTCGGAACGGCGTTTACCAAATTGGTACAGAAGTTGGTATAATAAAAAATTGGTGTTCATGAGAAGAACTTCAGCTAGTGTCAAATAATGGCTTAGAAGACAGCAAAGTAAAAAAAGACAAATTTGTGTCCATACGTGAAGCAGTAGCAAACTTATCAATTTACAAAGGTCAGGAAAGCGGCAATGACAAACCAATCGGTGCTTATGTTTTAAGAAAAATCTCAAACTTTCCAGCAAATGCCACCACAAATAACAACATGTGACAAGTAATAGGTAACAAAAACTTGTAATTATAATATAACTTTTTATTTATTTTTTATGATTTCATTTTTAAAACAATAGTAATAGTGGACAAGACATTAAATATATTATTTTACATGATTATTGTTTTATTATTATTATTATTATTATTATTTTATTTTCTACGTGTTTGACATATTAATAAATAATACACACATATTTTATATATGAAATAGCAATAAATAACTGATAGAAAATATACTTACATTTTTAAAATAATACAAAATGTTTTTTTTATTATTTGCCTTACATGAAATAGACATTTAATCAAATGCCTAGTCATTTAATTAAATGACTAAGCATTTAACTAAATGTCTAGGTGGATAGTGAAATTGCATAAACATTAAATTCTTTGACTATGTATATGCCAGATGCCTAAGCATTTAATTAAATGCCTGATTTGAATATATGCCTACGAAATATCTATAGATATTAAATAATGCACATTTTCTAGAACCTGTTATTTATCATTTATACATTACATAAATATGTTTATTATATTACACCTTTATTTCAATAATTCGTATCACAAATCACTAGATACCTGGTACCTAGCTACTTAGGAAAAATATTACCCATACTAATAATTCTTATATAAGTTATATATTACAGTTATGCAGTGGCGAAGCGTCATAGGAGACAGTGAGACAACGTCTCCCCTCTTAGAAATTTGAATTTATATTTTAAAGTATATGATATACCTATGTTTCAATACTTGTTAAAATCGATTTTTCATTGTACAGTTATAGAATTATTAAAATAGATTAGATGGCTCTATATGGCCGTATATGTGAACTTTTATAAGCGGGTCTTATCAAACATGGTATTATATCCGTCTATTTGATGTAACGTCTCTCAAATATGGGAGCGCGGGTACAAGGGACATTTTAATGTGAGTGGGGTTTACTATTTACCTTATGAGACGAGTCTCATAGTATAGAAAAATTGATTTAACGTATAACGTAACTTAAATTTATTTTTTAAACGTTACCTTAGAGTGGAATATACACTCTTAGAGTTGGATAAAATAAAAAAGGGGGGGGGGAATCCAGACATACAAGTGATTTTTTTTCAGTGTCTCTCCAACCAAAAACCTAACGCCTCATCGCTTATAGTACCATTATAGTATTAAACCCATATATTTGAATTCATTATTAAAAATATTAACCATCCTTAAAAAATTTGGAAAATGTTATATTATTATACACTCACAGTATTAACTAGTGAATCATGTCTTTGCTCTCATAATTCTGACGGGTAACGTCCTCCTAAGAATATGTTTGTGCACCATTTGTTTTCTCTCTCTCTGACTCACAGGCAACATAGCAAATTTTCCTTTAACAGTATCAACTTGAGTAGTGTGTTGTTACTTTTAATATTAGAGTGAATTCGCCAATTATTAAACTTCAAATTAATGGAACATTACTTGTATAATTATGTTGGATTGTTGATGATATTTTCATTTGAATGCAATTTATAAGTATAAGTATAAGTATTTTTAAACTTGTAAAAACAAACAATTAGGCTGTAGACTTATGGTTTCGATTTCAGTGAACAAAAGATTTTTCCAACCCCCAGTCCTTTTAACCGGGTGTTAAATCACTGGCTATAATATTTTTATAATATGTAACCCAACATTTTTTCATGACATAATTTCAATAAAAATTTTAAATTATCAATAATTGAATGATTGATTATAACTTTTAATTATAAATAATTTGTTTCTACCAAGCTTAATCTTTATTGTTTTCTTCAAAAATAACATTGGTAATAATAAAATATAATGCTAAATATTGGTACACACCGTCATACTGCGTGTAATACATTAATTAATATTTATAAAAAAATGTCAAAAATTATCTATTGTTAATAGAATAAACAATTATTACGGTTAAATATATAATTATATTCGAAGAATTACTGTTGTTTTAATTGTAAAAATTAATATGTAAAAAGATAAGTCCATGAATATATGATATTATAAATTATAAATTATAATACACGATAGTTGAAACTAAAGCAGTAATTAAATAAACAATAATTAGTATAATTCAATCGATTACTAATTGTATTGGAACGATCAACGAATAAAACTGACTTGCAGCATAAAGTTGTTTTACTTGATGTTGATCTCTATGTTTGATCTGACGTGCAACTATCCGTACCTATAATATTATTATTTGCAGCACATAATATATACCTACATACAAATCCAACTGAACATATAAAAATAAAATGAAGACATCTTTAGTAATTCCAATCGCGTTGTTCGCAGTTTTTACTATATCAGGTAAATATTGTTTTATTTTCACCATAAGACAATACTATTATTATGGTGACGCACAATTCTTATAATTTAGGAATACCATAATATTATTTTTTCACCTAAGTTATTATTAACTCTGAAAATTTGTGAAACCTCGGTTCTTACCAAGCTTATTTTGTACTTCGATTATCATCAATAGGTTCGTTTTTTTTATGCACTTTGTTTTTTTTTTTTATAAATACAATTTACTATTGTAAGCAATTAAACATGTGGATACATATTATGTATGTTACTATTTAGCATACAAGATCGTTGAAGTCTAGTACAGACAGGGTTGGCAGCATTTTTAATGACAAGGGCCAAAAAACAAATTTAATAAAATATTAATTTTTCATGGGTTGATTTCACACTTTGATGCCTATCCTAATTGTATTTTAAACAAAAATGTATAATAATATTATCAAATTTAGCTTAGTTACATTCATATCTAAAGTATATGAGGATAATAAGAATGTCTTGTTCATTAATCGTACAATTGCCAAATATTATTATACATATTATATAGGTAGGCAATTAATTATATTTTATATTCACACACTACCTATCTATCAATTCAGTAGATATGTTCAGACTTTTTGAATATTAAAATTTGAGCATGGGACATGTAAAAAGAAAAACCAGAGAAACACAATTCTAAAATGAAAAAATGTTTTACTAACAGTGAATAATTTATCCACTAGGGAGAATATTTTCAATACTACAGTAGCAGTACCTATAGATTTTATTATAATATTAAGAACCTGTTTAAGGTTTTTGTTTTCGAGCAAATGATTAATGAATTAATATATAAAATTTTGTTGATGAACAAAGCGAGAAAATCATTAGGTACATTTATAATTAACTATCTAAAGTTGTAATACATTTTGGATTACTGTCAAGTTTTCTGATTAGGGGATAGTTTTACATACTTTTTAGTAAAGTTCATAGAAAATTAAATCTATATTGTAATAATTTGCATATTCTCTTTCTATCATTAAAATCTGTAGTTGTTAATAGGACAAGCGGTTATCAGGTACCTACTGGTAGGTAATATATCAAAACCTCGTTATTTTTACTTTCATTACAATTTTTAGGGATATTAGGTATTTATTCTAAAACTCTGCAAGCTGCCATTTATCTTAATTCACCGTCTGTTAATGGCGCATGTGGATAAATTGTTCATAGAAATATTTAGTTATTTAGTATGACTTCGATATATTAAAAACGGTGTACTTACTTGGTTAACAAACTTATATTTTTGATGGCATATTGAATACATGATGTTAAAAAATAACCTTCAATTTGTCATTAGGAAAACAATTATTTTCATTAATCATATAATTTATGTTTAGGGTTTTGATTGGGACTTTGGGGCAATTATAATATATGTGATTGACACACTAAAGTTAATAGTTATGATAAAATTGAGGCCACAGGTACATCGATACACCGTGCACGTGTACACGCCTATATATATAGGCATAGGACATATAATAATATTATGTTGTCAGTGAATCTCACTTATGTAGTTACATAAGTATGCAAATATTGTATTTTAGGATAATTATTTGTATTTATAACAAAATTTCAGAAATAAACTGTGAACCAATATGCGCAGACTTCAACAGTATGTGTATTGAAGACAGTGACTGTTGTTCTGGAAATTGCTACATGTCAAGCGATGTGAGCAAAAGATTTTGTATGGACTCTAAAAATACAACTTATGGTGTTAAAGGTATTATAATTTATAAATATTATTAATACAACATAATATGCAGAACAAACGTAAATTGTATTCATATTGTTTTTTCTTTGTTTCATGACGTAAAGTTGAACAAGGTTGGTGTTCATACAATGAATCATTCAATAAGGACACCAGCGAAGAAATGTTCCAGTTATTAGGGATAAATGCAGCCCACGCTGTGTTGCCAGTAGGCTCACAAATCACGTTAACGACGAACACAAACAACAGTCAAACAGTAGATGTCACAATAAACACCTATTTGCTGAAAAGCAATGAAACCATTTTGCAGTTATCCAAAGAACTAGCAGAAATGTTAGGTGTTAAAAATGGAGAGAAAATTGAATGTTCCATATCTTTAAATCCTCCTGTTAACAACTTTTCTACACTTAAAACAGCTGCTGGAATTTCAGCATCATTCTTTGTAGTTGTTTTCATCGTTATGACTTTTTTGTAAGATAGTTATTTATCTCATACGATAAATGTTTTTATTATATTATTGTTACATACATTTTATTTTTAAACAACCAATTAATATAAGCTATTAAAACTGTCTGTAATGAGTCTATTATTATCAATTATTTCCACAATCTGCTGTTGTAATTCTTTTCAAGCGTATGTCAACATGTAGTATTTAATTAAATAATAAATCTCATATAATTTAAACAAAATACTTCACGACTTGACTACAGAAACATATACATATCATATATATATGTGATATACATATCTATATAGGACCTTAGCCCATATTAAGCTACATAGAATATAGATTTAAAAAAATTATCGTAAATTATCTATATTAGTACACAATAATACCTACAATAATATATTGAATTATTATTTATTAAGGTGTGTAGTGCATTTAGATTTTAAGCCATTAATACTGTAATAGGACCATAGGTATATTAACTAATCAATAATATATATTTATTATTTATATAATTATAATTATAATAACGCCATTTGAATATGCTTAACTTATTCAATTATACTCGTAGATATTAAATTATTAATTTTAAATACCTATTGTCCAATTATTTTTAATGAATGTCATATTGTCATTATTATAAAAATCTAATATTTATCTGATATTTAAATACTCATCAGTAAATACTTTACTTTTATTTTAAATTGTATAGCTTATTTAAGTACAATCCACATAACTATAGGGGCTTATTACTAATATAGGTTTATCTTATAACTAGGGTATTTAAATTTTAAACCAAATCTTTGAAAATAAAAAAGATCTGTCGTGGATTTATCGGGTATAATAAATAATTTTTAATAGGTAGTTATATGAATAGAACATTATTAATACTTTGGATGTGGCCTGGTGAGGCGTGCTCGTACGCTCAGTATGCGGCAACGCTCTGAACGTACGTACCGGCCATCGCGCGTCGTTGCTAGCACTCGGAAGGGTAAGCATCCTGGTTTTTAGCAACACATCCTCGCCACATATACAAACGTGTCCCAACCAACCGCCCCCCCCCCCACACACACACACGCACACACAGTACCAGGCTAATGACCTTTGTAGTTGAAGCCATAATCCAAAAAAAAAAAAAATGTAATACTTTGGATTATATATTTTAATCAATGGTTATTCCAGTGTTTATTGAAACAATTGTAGCTACTTACCTACGTCAATATAAAATAGTAAAAGATCTTTTTCTTGTTTGAGGGGAATAAGAGCCTTAAGAAGAGACTACAACATACATAAGGTCAACCATGCATTATTTTAAGCTTTGATTTTCTAGGAGCTAGGGCACTCGGCTGGTACTGCCACATCCTATTTATAAGTAATTTATAATAATATATATTTTTAGAATATTAGATTAGCGATGAGTATATTGATTTTACATTGATGTTTGTATTTTTTTGGTGCCCGCACGACAAAGACACTTATTTTAATAGCATGCTTCAATCTTCAATATTGAGATGGATGGTTTATCCGGTTGTACATGATGGGGGGTCAAATAAAAAAATTCTCAGTACCTACTTACAATCAAATTGAGGAAATTAAAAAAAAATCATAGAAAAACGGGAATATTTAGATATAAGGTACACAAAACCGGCTTTAGGTTTGTCTTTTTTCTGTACTTCAAAAACAAATAGCATATATTTTTATGAATGTTTTGGACATAATTAAAAAAATATTTTGAATCTTTTTGAAATATTTAAAAACATTTTAAACCTTTTTTCTGATTTACATTGATAAACTTTTTTTTCTATGACAAAGAGCTAATAAATTTAATTTCTAGGTTCATATTGAGTGTTATTATTACAATCATTAAACATTCAGAGGATAAAGAGATTAAAATGAGTCAATTGAACAATAACCGTCTCTTATATTATAATGCTATAAAATATGAACACATGTTTTTTTCAACTATGTAGATAATTCTATAAATCTACCAACCAAAAAAAAAAAATAGTATCGTTACTAACAGAAAATAAACAATAATAGAACTATTAGCTAAACTAGTCGCTAACTACTATAAGTATGCTATGCGTCTATACCTATAGTATTCCCTTTTAAATTAATCCCTCGTATTGATAAACCATGATCATATTCATATAGGTAGGTAAGTCATGTGAATCAATAATAATTTTTAGTTAATACATAATAACTAATATTATTGATTTAGTTTAGGTGAATTCTGGCGAGTCTAAATGTGCAATTAGTTTTATTATTTTTATTTGGTTATGACAATACATGTGTTAAGTAAATATGTAAGTACCTATTATTAAGTATTTATGTTTGGTATAAAGATAATATTATGCTTGATTTAAGTATTTAAGTTGCCAAGTTGGTTATAAATATCTTCTTTTCACCAACTTACTGATATAGCCATAAAGGTAGCAGTAGCAGTAGTGGTAATAGACAATATACGTAGTCTAACATTATAATACTAACACTTACAATCGTCTAATTATTTATTATCTGTCGAATCTTTTTAATTTAACATAATGTAAAACAATAATTTACCACACACACCTATTAATATATTATCCTGTCACAGAGCCTTCCCCCACCCCTTCCAGTGCAACAGCAAATGTGAAATCATGAATATGATTATTTGTAAGAATATCCTAATAGCTCACTCTAAGTTATTTGAGACTTAATACCTAGCTAATTATATAATAGTATATTAGATATTAGTATATACTGTAAATATTGTAAATATACCGTTTAATTTAAATATTATATTGTACAATCATATTTATATGCATATAATTTAAAATATAAATTATAATGTAAAAATTAAAATGAAAAATTGTTAATTACATCTAAAGTCGTAAATGATACCTTTTTTAGTTTTTGAAACAATGATGCAGTGGGAACTGATATTGAAATACTTCAAAGTAACTTCATGATATTATGATACCTACCAACTAATAACACAAATCATGTGAAATATATTTATGCTAATAACGAGAATAAGTATTTGAAATCACTCTTTAAAAAAATCAATTCAAATAATGATATATCTAAACATCCAGCGTAAAAATAATAGCAAACAAACGATGCTTAAGATTATTAACACAAAAACATGTTTGTAAATAATTGAAAAATTTAAATTACGTAAGTACATGCATAATTTTAAGATATTCTATCTATGTATTGAATTCGTCATACTATTAGAAACATTTCTACTACTTAAAATACAATAATTCCGATTTCCGAATAGGTTTATTCATAATTATAAATTATTATTATTACTAGCAATTACTTATACTTTATAGTTGGACATATTGTGTTAGTACTTTCTATCGTCTACCTTTATAGTCAATGTTAAAATATAGTTTAACGTACCATTTAGTACAAATAACAAAATATGTAAGCAAAAAAAAAATTCAAAGTGATTTTCTATCATGCGTGTAAAAATTTCAACTGCACCGTTAATTCCTAACACAAATTGTAAATTTTAGATATTGAGTGGATTTTCCCTTAGTGGGAAGTCTAAACTCTTCACAATAGTCTGTCCACATGTGCAATGATGTATTGCTATAATAACATATATTTTCATTTTTATTAATATATAATGAAACAATTGATCTAGGGTCGGTAACATTTTGTGAAAACTGTTGTTTTCAAACATTATTTAAATACCAAAATCATATACAGAGTCAATGAACTGTCATAATAGTTTAAACTATATTCTTTGATCTGACTGTTTTGAATTATAATGGATTAAGATACTTGTACAAATAGTAATAAATAATAATCTATTATGATATGTGGCATTGCCACTAATTTACTCAACCAAATTTAATATCTCTTAATCGTCTATGTAATATTAATATATTATATAGTATTCTATTTTCTTAACAGTTATCATAAATCCTATTTTTTATTATTTATATTTTTACAAATAAATTTAATGAGTCAGTACATTACAACGGCTACATCAAATAAAATAATACGTGGTACCAATTATTATTGTACTATTATAATTTTAAATCGAAAAACACAATTTTCCATACTAAAATTTTGCCATTGAAATAATTTTAAGAAGTTCAATTAAATAATGCAATATTTTCAAATCATGTTTTCATCAGGATTAATAATTTGCTGTCAAAATGTCAACTAACAGATGAATACATTTCATTATAGAAACCAACGGCCAACAGTCGACAATCCCTTACTATTTAAGTAATTATATAGGTACCTACTAATATAATATACTTACTTTTCTTATACTTCCAAAAAATAATTGTAATTATTTATTAGGAAATAATAGTATTGACTTTAAAGAAATTAAATTGAATTATATGATACATAACATTTAATTATAAATTAATTGATTTCATCATAATTGTAAATTAACTTTTTACTATTCATTATGATACAATGGTGATTGATTCTGTTTAAGTCTAAAACTGTATGGACTTATTACTTTACACTAAAATTGACTTCAAAAATTGAAATCTAAATTTGCTATAGTGACTACTGACTAAAAAAATCACTAATCAAATTAAAAATATAGGTACTATTCTGCGGGTTTAATTATAATTGCTAATTGTTGTGTTGTGTGTATCTTTAGCTTTCAGCTGTATTGCTACTGGTTTGTAATTTATACATTTTAATCATACTACTATAATATACAGGGTGATCCAACAAGTATGCTCACCCCCTTTTTTCTTTAATAATGGAGTTTTTCAAAATCTGATTTTCGGAATCTTTAAATATACTCAAAGACCATATTTTTCAAACTTTTGAGATTTTTTGTGCCACTTAAGGAGTGTACTGTAACGATACGAACCTTTGTTTTTCAAATGAGAACTCCACTTTTTTTCTTTAAATTATAAAGCGGATAATTTTTTTGAGAATTTTGTTGTTTCGAAATCAAAATTCGAAGGAGTGGTTTTCTAGTTCTTGAACAATTTGTACTAAGCCCATAATAACGATATGCTCATACAGTTCTACACATGGAATAAGAAAAATAACTTAATAAACCAGGAAGGATTTTACTTCCTACTTAACTAAGTGGTTGACTAAATAAATATAAAATGAAGTATTATTTTATATTATGTGTATAAACTATAGATAACAACGTACTATACTGTATTACTATGTAAGCATATCCTTCTTCCCTATTATAAACTATATTATCCTTAGCACAAAATGTGTAATAACTAGAAAACTACTCGTTCGAATTTTGATTTTAAGGATTCCAAAAATCAGATTTTGTAAAACTTTATTATTAAAGCAAAAAGGGGGTGGGCATACTGGTTGGATCACCCTGTATAATATATTTATATATATGTATAAATGAATGATACGGAGTCAAATAAATACTTAATGTAAAACGAGGTGGAGTTTTTGGATTTAACACAATATTATTAACTGTTCCAATATTTGTGCTTAAAATCTAAAGTTCACATCAATTAGTATCAGTTGTAAACATGTTGTTTAATCAATGCTTATTTATATATTTGCTATAGTGGATTGTATAACAATATAATGATTTATGATATTACATTTTTGATGTGTAGAATAAATTTGGGGAATATTAACGAAATAATGAACCTGTATGAAATTAAAATGGGAAATTTCTAAAGTCAAATGGCTTTAATGGGATGGTCACGTTTGGCGGGTGAATAGATGACTTCTACACAGAACTCCCCTCCCCTCTGAAAAAATGACCAGGGCCCAAGGGGACTTTTCTAGCTGTGATAGGATAGGGAGAGGAAGGATCGAGTAAATAGAATTGAATAATGCAATGGACCTAAATAAATGGACAAGTTCGATAGAACGTCGTAAAAAGGGACTCAATGGTCTGTAAACAAAAAAAAAATTAAGAATACATTTATGAAAATAATTGTTTCCTAATTTAAACAAATTTTCGGTCTGAGAAAACTTAAAGTAAACTAATAAAAATCATGATGCAACCCAAAATTGGTATTGCATATAAAATCATTTTTTGAAAAGGATTATGATGTATCACTTTTTCGATTGTACATGGCACAGATTCGTCATTTTTAATTCGTAACATCAGGGCAGCTTCATTGGATAAGTCTAAAAGTGTTCCATTTGTTCTTGGAATGCGATCGTTTACTGTGATGACTATCCTCCTTCCGCCGTGTGACACTTTGATTAGTGTATATGGAGGTAAACTATTGTGGGCTGCATTTACCACGTCAAATTCATTATTCAGATAATCAATATCACTTTCATCAGTCTGCATGTGGAATTCACAGATTCCTTTTTGATCTAGTTATTGTATAATCAAAATCAAGAGATAAAATGCATTAAATAATGATATTATAGGTACCTGTAGGGTTTGAATCAAAATCAAATTCTAACGATCGTTGCTGACAAGCACCATAAAACCATTGAAATGATTTTAAACAATATTTTGAACAACAATCTTCGTCATTATAGCAAATGTCATTCAAATTTTTACACAATAAAGTTTCTAGGACATTGCAGGTTAAACCTAAAATTGATAACAAAAAATATAATACTTAGTATTTTATAATACAATAAAATAAATAAATAATACATTTTGTTTTCACGTGGGTCATTCGTTCCCCACTCACACCTATAAACTTTGATTATATGACTCCTCTTTGCACACTACACTTCGCTGAAAGCGTCTACGACCTCTCACATTTTTTGACTGTCCCCTGTTACATACCAAACGTACAATTTTACTAAGTTACTTGAAGCTCTTGAAACCTCCTTAACCAACCTCTTCTCTACTCTCAATATAAAACTTGAAGTGATCATCAAAAAAATTATTGTTATATTAGAAATTAGTTATGTTACTGTCGTAATTATCGGTATTATTTAAAATAACTGTCGAACTGTCATTGTCATTGACTAAAAGCTTTTCCAATAGAAATAAAAATCAATTGAAAAGATAGCTACAATTGATAACAATTAGTATTTTTAACTAGGTATTTTGAATTAATATGTTAATTGTATTTACTATTATTATTTATTATTTATGTCTCATGTGTAGTGAATAGTAATAGAGTTTATTTTCGGATTACTCAAGTAGGCGATTTCCCAACAAACGTATTTTCGATAGAAACATTATTATATAATACAGATATCAATTACTGGCGTAAACAACAATTTTCAATGGAGAGGGAGGCTCAACTTGCCTGCGCATGTGTACGGCACTGATATTATTATTATTAAATTTTCATTGTATGGATGAAATCACTTTTAAATTATATTTCCATTTCCCAATTCCTAGATATCTCTAAGTGATTTTAACAACACTTATATAAGTTAGATTCTTAGATTACGTGCCACAACTATAGAATTTCCTATTCAGTATTCACTTATCATATTATGAGAAATATATATTTCACAAAAAATAAAACTCAAAACAAGACCAGCATCACTCGTCCCTCCTCCCTCCTTATACTACAAATTTTTTGGTTAAAAACGTATTTACCTGAAATATTGATGATTGAAATTAACGCAATCAAAACAAGCAAAGGTTTCTTCATTTTTTTTACTTAAGAATTTCATTTATGATTTTTTCATTAGTACTTTGTCATATTGACAACTCGTTTCAATGTGA
The DNA here is from genome assembly GCF_001856785.1 of Myzus persicae. Classification (NCBI taxonomy): domain Eukaryota; kingdom Metazoa; phylum Arthropoda; class Insecta; order Hemiptera; family Aphididae; genus Myzus; species Myzus persicae. Next base: position 102,191 of record NW_019103025.1, on the reverse strand, counting down.
ATCGAACAATGAATACACGACACACGTATGTAATAATATTGAAGTGAGATAAAATAATAAATTATTATTTCATTATAATAATGATATATTTATAAATCTAATTAAATATTTTATATAGTGAATGCAATGTGTATGATACAAACAATGTGCGATAAGGCGATAAATATATTAATATTCATCAACAATCCGGTTTACGCACAGTTTGTACAGTGTGCTGGTGAAGTTTGTTCAAACTTGGATTGTTATAATAATAATATGCATATCAGAAAATATTCAGTATTATATTTAGAGATATATCATACCCCAGACAGTTTTTTTGATTTTCAGTCTGACTCTCCATTTAAAGATTCGACATCTCTCCTCAAATTTATACTTGAACAATTTATTTTCCAATCAATATTTAATATTTAATAATACAACAAATGTATGTTTATTATAATAAACAATTGCATTATAATGTTTAGAATAATTTTTGCTTATGCGTAACTGTTAGACGAGAAGCAGGCATTTCAAACATACTGTCAGAAGCCCTCCACCCGGACAACATAAATCATATGATAACTTTTATTACTAAGTCCAAACTTATCAATAATATTTAATATGTAAGCTATATATCATGTAAATAATTTAGAGTCAAACTCTTTGTTGCCAATGGCCATAGTTGCCAAGGCTTAATTCAAATAAAAAATATATATATATATATTTGCTTATTTTTGAGTACACACGTGCTTTTGATATTTATACATTTGTACATTATTACATGGTTCCCAAACAATTTTTGGTTGAAATGGGAATCGAACCATTTTAGTTTTAAAACAAATTATACATGTATAATTATAGATTATTATAATTACAGATCCCAAATTTCAGAGATGGATATTAAAAAAACCGTCTAAGAATGTAAGATATGGAAAAAAACTTTTATTTATAGAAAGTATGTATATGCATATATTACCGTTGATTTTTTTTGGTTAGGTCTTAAAAATGATATCGTCCAAACTCAACAATTCTTCGAGGAAGATGTTTTACAACCTTTAGCTTGAGGTAGGTACACATGAATAAAAATTACACAAGGCTCAAATCATGGGTATGGTGAGGTCCATGCAACTTTTCGCGTTATGGTTATAAGTTAAGCCTCGTTCACACGGTGGTCGGTGACAGTTGCATGACACCAGTGTCGTAATATCAACGAAATTAGATATACGACACTAGTGTCACGACACACAATATCACTAGTGTCATACTCATTAGTGTCACCGTGTGAACGAGGCTTTAAAACCATATTGTTCACTTGGCCAATCACTCCATTCTACCACTCTTGGTAATGCCACCAACATTTTTTATTATGTAAGATTCCAATATGTCGCACTTTGTATAATCATATACAATATTACATTAAATTATTATAGCGTATGTCTTTAACTATATTATCAATCGACAATTAGCGTTATATTGTTTATGTTGTGCTCTGTTTTATTTTATATGAATCATAAAATTAAAAATAGTCATATTAAATCGTATTGTCGTGTAGTAGGTATATAACGTAAAAGGGCACAGTGTATCTATTTGTTTATTATAATATATATTTTGTAAGCCTGCAGCGTAATAAATAAAATTCCAAATAAAAATAAAAATAACTGGACAATTTAGGTTTCGAAGATTTATTTTTTTTCTTACAACTAAAAATATGTAGGGATATAACTCAGTGATTGTTAAACTATTAAACTATTGTTAACTATTAAAAATCACTACGTACCATAACAATTTACATATTATTGGTCACATTAAGTCATTAAATATATAAATGTTCGGTCGGCGATAAGAGTATCTAAGTTCAAATTTATTAATAATCGTAGTCACATATGTTTAAAACGATTCTTTTCGTCTCAGTTTCACGGCGAATTAATTTCACAGTATTATAGTGTTGCTAATGATATACTATAGACAGTCTACAATTGATAAAACTATTCGAACGTTAAAGGTTTGAAGCAAAAATGAAGGAAACTACAGTTGTTTGGGCCAAGCTATTTCTAATCCTCCTAATTTTAGGTAAGTTTACTGGCAATTTTTCAAACAAAATAGGCAAGTCGATTTTTCTGAAAAAATGAAATCATAGAAGCGTTAAAACCCTAAAGAAGAAAGGATCTATTTACTATTTAGGTTTGTTCATGTATGAGTTTCTAATCTTATAGTATAGTAGAAACAAGTCGTACCTCGTCTTTTACTGATTTTAATTTCTAAATAATGCAAAACTTCCGAATGATAACATGGAACAGAGAATTCGTTATTTTAGTGTTTAATCATTTACGTTTTTGCATTAATATTTAATATTATAAGTTAAGTATAATATTGTCATATGCGAAAATTGAGTTTTAAATTTGGTGGGGGCAACAATTTTTACTAAGTAAATTCATGGGGGGCTGGCTATGCCCCCTACATAGCTACACCTATCTTGATTAAGCTGTATATTCTAAAAAAATTAAACATATTTTCAACATGTTAGTTTTTTAGTGTTTTTAGATTATATCAGCTACTAAGGCCAGTAGTTACAATTTTTTGTAGAAACATTTTTTTTTTGTTAATGAACATTTTGATAGATTCAAAAAACATTTAAAGATAATACAGTACTTACTATTTGCAGTTCCACATTAGGGAGTTATATTGCGATACTTATCATCTTAATTTGGTTGAACAGGTCGAAAGTCAAGTGGTTAGTTCTTCTATGTTAAGATCGCGTCTAAGTTGGTTGGGATGTTGAGTTTTTCATGTCAGTCCTCGCATTAATTATGGCATTCAGTTATTAAGTGCTGAACAGTTAATAGACGCCGCGACCGCAGGTTGAGCGCTGAGGTAGTTTCTTTTTAGCCATTAGGAACTTACGGGTTATCCTTGTGTGAAATGATTGATTACTATTTGTTCTCTTCTGATCAGATTAGGATTTGATCATTGATATATTGTATTTTTGTTATCTCAAAGTTTGGTACGTTGTCTCAACCAGTGGTCTTGCCATCTAATTTGAATAAATTTTTGGATTTGGTTTTGATTTTTTAAATCTGCGTATATTGTTATGTTTAAATTTGTAATTTGTTAAAGATTAATAAACTGCAAAATAAATAATAGCCAATAGGTAATTACTTTATTAAAAAATTATAGAGTGTATTTAATAATGTTGATTAAACCGCGGAGCTACTATACTATTACTATATACTATTAATATGTTATTTTGTTTCTACAGCTAAACCTCTTGGTCTTAAAGGTAACCATGAATGCAAGCACCTCGGAAACAATTCGTGTTTAAGCCACAGTGAATGTTGTTCTGGTTATTGTTATAGGGAACCCGGTTGGGAATTGGGAGTATGTAGAAAAGCACACAGTCCCGAGAAGCCAGTCGAATCAAATGGCAAAAAACACAAGGAGCACTCACATGCCAGAATAGATGACATTTGTAATTATCTCTATTATGTAATTTATAGATAAATACAATATACTACATAGTACACGATTTTTCTGCAATTTAGACGAAAAAGGCGTTTGTGGGTATTACTCAGGAGGGGAAATTACTGCAAACGGTGATGTGTTCGACGAAAACGAAATGACCGCCGCTCACCAGACGTTGCCGTTCGACACGATGGTCAACGTGGAGACCATGGGTACCAGTGTGGTGGTCAAGATCAACGACCGTAAGACTGCTGCGGACGGACAAGTATTGCTCTTGTCACGTGCGGCGGCCGAGAGTATGAACATCGATGAGAATACGGGCCCTGTACAGTGTCAGTTAAAACTGACCAAAGTGGGCTGCATTCCAAATTTCGGAGACCCGTGTGTGATGCACCACGAATGCTGTTCACGGTACTGTTTCAAGGAAATGTATTCAGAGAAAGGGTTTTGCATACCAAAATAATTAGACGAAAGCCGAGTTGCAGTCCGGTCTAGCGACGTTGATTAGCCAGTGCAAACGAAATAGTACTATAATCCGTGACTAATTGATTCAGTTTCCGCCATTGAATAATATACCATACTTTAATCATATTTAACCGCTCATTATTTTGGAAATAATTATTAAATAAAAACATCTATTCAAAAATCATCAAGAGCAATGTAATCATTTCATTTAAAATAAAAACTAGGTACCTATATATTGCTCTAAGAATGTCTTCAGTAACAACTATCAAGTATTTTTGTTAAGCTTTCTTCTTTAATATAATTTAAGATTATTATATAAAATATGCATAAATATGTATAATATTTAAAATAAAAGTTTAAAAAAGTGGGTACCGCTCTGCTGTACAGTAGTAGTCACTAGTCAAGCATACCATTGTAATGGATGTATTATATTTGAATTCAATGATAAATCATTCCATACGAAAAACGATTCTGAGCGGATACATTGTGCCATCCCAGCACACTTGTATAAATAATCAAATTTAATATTTAAAAAAATAATAATAATACAAATTGAAAAACAAAAATTTACCATGGCTATAAATAGCACAGCCTACCGGTGAAATTTTTTTTTTGACAAGGCTTGTCACTTAACTCAAAGTGCATTTATTAACATTTTGAAATATAGAAGGAGTTTTCGGTAATAATTGTATAATGATGATAAGTTCAAGAAGTTACGAAAAAGTTTTTAAAATTAAGATATTTCGAATTATTTATTGTCCTTGTCCATATGGGCTATTTTACTAAATTAATAAAATATTAATTTGGTAAAAATTATGTTTTTTTTAAACTTTCATTTGTACAAATCTTGTATTTTTATGATTTTCAAATCGTTCGATTTTGAATTACATTTATATAATAAGATACATTCTATGAATTCTACACAGGTAATAAAATTAAAATGTGAACTAAATTTATTTTTAAAAAGATCTTTTATTCATAATATGATTTATTGATATGATATGATCTTTTATATTTCTCAAAACATAGTGTATTTCATAGTAATACGTGTAATAAGTAATATCCATAGAATTCATAGAATGGTTTTCAAATGCAATGGTTAATATTTCATAATTGTTTTCAAATTTAGAATGATCCACTATTTAAAGTTGACTTAGTTAGCGATATGATCCGTTGAACGGCGTATTGTATAGGCAATAGAGGCGCTTTAATACTGTATTTAATACTTAAATATTAAACTTCAAGAACTATCGCAGTCTGCTCATATTGTATCGTTGATCAATGGTATGCTAATATTTCTGTTCCTTGAAACGAAATAAGGATATATTACTATAACCAGCTCCGTTTCTGGCTGGTTTTCTTTTTAAAGATCCAACACCGGATCCCATAAAATGTCTATTACCCGAGTACCAAACTTTCTATGATAGATTAGCCTCGGTGATTTTATACAGTGGCGTATTAATGTAATTAACAAACACTGTACTGTTCTCATTATTTTTCATTTATTTATCAGACATTGTACATTATTATTATTTTTTTTTTATAAATACTGTGTATTTGTTATTATTTAATCTTACATCAATTAAAATAATTGTATACTTTCATTTAGTGATGTGAATTTGTATGATATCGTATTTGTTTGAGACAATATTTAGAGTTCAGAAAAATCGATATGTCATATTTACCCTTCAAAATATTATTCTCTATAGTTATTGTAATCTGTTTTGAGCAAATGTGGGTGAGCTACAAATAATTAAAAATGATATTTCATCATTTTACATTTATTTTTATGAACGTATAAAGTAACTACAAATATTGATAACTGTAAATTATTTTAACAGCCAGACAGATCAGCATATAAGTAATTAAAATTAACTACCTATTATGTCAAAGATATTAAATATAATTTGAAATGAATGTTTCTTAAATCAATTATTATTTTAGACATTAAGACAATAAAAGTCTTTAATCAGTCTTAACATGACTTATATATAACATGGTTATACCAAAACACAATTCAGCCTGATTTTAGTGTTTATTAATTCAATAAAATACTCATGTATAATACGACAAATCCTATGTTATACCCCGAGTTTTACTTGTGTGCTTGCTTTGCTTATTTTGAAAAATATAGAATATATTTTTCATATTGTGCTCTATTCGGTATTTCTAATAAAAATTTAAAAAAATAATTTTCAGTTCATCAGTTGTACCATTATTTTAGGAACCAGATAGGTACTTAGTCTTGTTTGGCATAATATGAAATGATGTTTGTGTATAGAAATTAATAAACTATTAAACGTTTTCAATAAACTGGCAAAACTGGATAAAAATAATAACAATGTATTTATATTAATGTTTTGTTTGTATTTTATTCATGCAAACAATTACCTGATTTATTTTATTTGTATAAAATATAAATGATTGTTGATGGGTTAAATAAAGACTTATTGAAAAATCAGGTTGAGTTTTCAGATCGAACACAAAAAAAAATTGACTTTTACAATGTTTGCGCTTAAAATCTAAAGTCTGCATCAATTTAATATTAATTTGTTCCATTAAAGAGTTAAATAAATGTATTGTCTTGGTTATACTAAAAAAAACCTGAACAAGAACGTAAATAAAGCAAGATAAGGTAACGTATATTCAAGATATTTGTAATATGGATTATTCTCCAATTCGGGTACAATAGATATTGTGCAAGGTATTTTTCCTCCGTTATCAATATTTAATGCCCTAGCTGTTTCTTTGGAAAACTCCAGAATTACTTCATTGTTTTGCGAAGGACGATTATTTATTGTTACTATAAATTTTTTATCGTCCAGCTTCACTTCGACTCTTGTACCGGGTTCTAATACTGCGTGGGCTGCATTAAAACTGTAGCTAAAGAACATTCCATCACTAACTGTCTCAGATACCTGGTTGTTGGTGTACGAACATATTCCTGTTTGTTCTTCTTGGTACATAATAAAGAAAATACATTATTATTGCTATTGTTTTAACTATATTATAGATTAAAATTTACCTACATTATATTTATATAAACATATTACACATAAATAATAAATAATATTTGTTATATATACCTTTAGTCCTGAAGTAGGATTTCAGTGAATGGTATAAGTTAGTATTATCATTACAATAACTTCTAAAGGAAAACAATGAGAAAGAACATTTCTCATAACAACAGTCATAGTCACTTGAACATTCCTCATTTATACTTTTACATGAATCAAACTTATGACAGATTATTCCTGAAATAAATAAACAAAAACAATTTGAATTATTGTTTTAATAATATTATAATAATTTTTATGGGAGTTAATAGACATCTCAAGTCTTACTTATTATTTAATTCGAATTCAACAATTTTACTAAATAATGTTTAATTACATACAAATGATTATTAATAGGTAATTTATTCTCTAGTAGAATTGTTGAATGAATGATTAATTTGGACATATTTTTTGGATCATTTAATATATAAATATTTACTCCCCTAAAAATTATGCTAGGTATGGTTCTCTTGTTGTAGTAGTAAAAGTAAAAATTGAAGGACATGCATTACAATTAATAATAATCTTATTTTATTATTTTATTATTATTTTCTTCAAGGATTCAAAAAAAAAAGTATTTACCTGAAATCGTGCATAATAATAAATATAATGTAATGAAAACACTTGCAGGTTTCTTCATTTTTGTTTTTCTGTTAAAATTATATATGAACTTCTATTCTAACGTGTTTACTGGTTTTCGCTCGATCAGTGAATAAAATAATGAATATATTGACGTCTGATTGATGTGTAATCCAATGACATTTAAGTCTTAAGAGAAAATTAACCAAATAACTCTGTAACGAGAGCAATTATTCTGCGTTAATTGCTGCTCTTTTTTCATATAGTTTTGTACAATGTACCTAATATCATTGATTGTATATTATCTTAGTTAATATGTTTAGCTATTATGACATCATATTATCGCACGCATTGTAAATACTAAATAGTACTATGTGCCTTCATATTAAATAATAATTTTAATTGATAGAAATAAGTTAATATATTAATACAGTAACACTGTTATAGATCAGTGATTCCCAATCGAAGAAAAATCCGTCCCACCAGAGTTAAACTTCGATAATGTAAGGAAAGGAATACATTGTAGTTAGGAAATTACAATAATAGCATTAAAATAAATGAAAATCAAATTATGTCATAATAAACATTAAAATAAAGAAATACATCTAAAAATTACAAATTAGACACAAATTATTGCTACCAGAAACCACTAGCTATCGCATAAATCTATTACTATAATATACACGAAATGCTTGTTAAATAATAATAACGGGGACTCATTGGCGATGCGCATCGTTTTATAGGTTGGTCGGTTATGAGAATAGCTAAATGTGATAAATGTAGAAAATATAAGTGAGTGAAAATAAGGGGTTCTAAAACTAAGTTGACTAACAAGTAACAACTGAAGGCAAAACAGTCTACTGGCTTAGGTAACTCTATAAATTAGAGTACAATTATAATTTATAACGGAATCTGTACGTATTCACACAGAGCTCTCCATCGTTAGGTATCATTTGAAAATAATAGTTTGATTGGCAAATCACCTGCAGTTGAAGCCCCAGATATCAGATTGAAGAACACAAAAAATACAACGAACTTCGCAAAACATCCGGCTGTAGTGCAGAGATTCTGGTAAGCATCATTCATTTAAAAAACAACTATAGATCAATTATTGATGATTTATAATCAATTTAATACAATGTTTATATTGTTTAATTGGTATATATATCTCCGTATGCTTTATTTCTTTATAAGACTATTTAAAATGATATATTGTATTCAGTTTTACATACAATTAAGTAGTCATATATTAAATCGTTCTATATATCACACAAGTCTATTGATTTATTACAATACATTATTTTGTACACTAAATTACAAAAAAATTCAAAATCAACATAATTGCAGAATTCAGTTATTCAAGTTTTATAATTAAAAAGAAAAGGCTTAAAATCTAGGTAAGGAATTATGAGCATATTAAAAAACACTATGTGTCATAACGATTAATATATTATTATTTATTGGTCACATTAAGTCATTAGGTATATTATTATTCAGTTCAGTGATAAGAGTGGGTTTTATCTGAGTTCAAATGTATTAATAATTGTGGTCATATTATTATATGATTACAATTAAAAACAAAACCATTTAAGGTTTTTTTCCTAAAGCGTTCCACGGCGTATTCATAGTAGTGTTGCTAATGAGTAATGACAATATATTAAACTATTTGAATCTTGAAGGTTTTAAGAAAAAATCGATATTGTGTTTTTAGACAGAAGATCTTAAATTTTCACCAGATATTTAAATTAGTATTACTGGAATCAAAAACGATTTTGAAAAAATTTAAAATTGTTTTTGTATATAAATGTTTGAAATAGGTCACTCGGACAGGTGTGGTAAAATCATGCATCAAATCATTGCGTTTACATGGCCTTGATTAAAGCAGCTATATCATACAATCAAATGTATGCTTGGAGGTTATATACTTAAAAAATACTGGATTGAAAATCTCAGGTATTGTTTTCAGAGATATTAGAAAAGTTTAGAGAATAGTTTTAAAAATATACCAATTGCTCAATCTATTTCTCGAAAGTATTGACAAAAACTGAATTTTTTATGTCATTACATATTTTGCATTAATTACTTTTTACTATTAACCCACAAATATAGTTGAAACACGAAAATTTTTTATTGTTTTTTATTTATATATTGTTGTCAATGATCACAGAAAATAAAATAGTTATTAGGGTTGGATATAATTTTAGACTTGTGTGTAGTATATTATTTAATTATTATTATTATATATTATTATATTTGGTCAAAATAACTCAAATAACTGTGTTAAAAATCGGCATAGTTTACATTTAATAGAGTTCAACACTTAAGGGGGTTAAAAGGAAGCAAAATTGAATTTATCTTCTACATGGAACCGCCGAAGCTATGAGAATGAAATTTGGTCAGTAGTTTATTTTTATGATCTAGAGATTCCCCACAACAATGGACACGGAAATAGCTCTGTATGCGGATGATAGTGTAATATATTCTATCTCTGATAATGCAGATAAGGTAATAGATAATATTCAAACTCATCTCGACGCAGTTCAAAAATGGGCACAAAGTTGGAAAATTGCACTCAACCCATCAAAAAGCTCAGCAGTCCTATTCACGTTACGAAGACCCAAATACTATAATACATTAAAGTTCAACGGTCAAAACGTAGCTTGGTATCACAATATTAAATACCTTGGAGTCTTATTAGATAAAAAACTCACTTGGAATCCTCATATATCATCGAAATTACAGCAAGGATACCAACGCTTAAAAATATTATATCCACTTATAAATCGGCAAACTTCATTGAACTGGAAGTGCTCATTATTATTATTTAATCAAATAATTCTCCCTTTAATTTTATATGCAGCCCCGGTCTGGGGTCAATGTGCTACAACTCATATACACAAAATGCAAGTATTACAATCAAAAGTCCTACGTGTAATTTCAAATGCCCCATGGTTTGTTCGAAATGACGCACTGCACACAGATTTCAAAATTCCAACTATCAAAAACTACATAAAAGAATTATCTGTAAGCTTCTTTAACAAATTATCTAAAGCAAGTGGTCCACAGCACTTCAGGCTTCACTGCTTCAGCGATTCACCCATCCAAACAGTCGCAGACTCCAACGCGGCCGTCCACACGACGTCCTAAATCTTTTATCTACTATTGTATTATGTAAATATTGTCTTATATTTTATTATTTTTATTATCTGTTAATGTTTCACAATCGTATCCCATTCAGTATATTTTAAATTATAGTTTTAACTATTTATACCATAATTGTGATCTAATTTATAAATGTTAAAAACTAGTTAATTCTTTACACCTAAGTTTAGATGATGTCGACTGGCGGGAAAAATTTATATTAATACAAAAAAAAATCTGGAGATGATCCATTAAGAAAGAATTTTCCCAAATTTTAAAAATAGAAAACGTTACATTTTCTTGGTAGAATTGTTTGGAAAAAAGTTATAGGACAAAAAAATTACACTCGTGCGAAGTTGCTGTATTAGGCTCAATAATTAGTGAAGACAGGCAATTTTTTATTTTTTAACATGATGCGTTGAACGGCGTATTGTATAGGCAATAAAGGTACATTACTGTGTTTAATATCAAAGTTTTGTTGTTATTATTGCAAATTGCAATATTGTTATATGTTGATACACACAATTTTTTAACACCATTTAATTATACTTAATCAATTTAGGTAGGTAGCTCTAGCTAGTATGATGTTAGTAGGCTTAATACATTGTTTATTTTTGGGTCAAATATTATTCTGACTATTAAAACATGAATAAATTATTGGAATATAGATAAATTAAATATATTATTATGATCTATAAGGCTCATGAATTAAATTAAATATCCACTTTCTCTACCCTCTATACCAATGGTCGGCAACTGGCTAACTACAGTCCGAATATGAACCATGGAAGACAGAAAACTGTCAAAATACCTGTTTTGTCTTTATATCACTATTATCAAAACATAAAGATTTGACAAAGATTTTTTGTTTGGCTCAACATCATTTATTTGTTATTTTAATTTTCTGACTCCAATAGAAATTCCTTACAGATCTTTGATCCATACTATGTGAAGAATATTACTAGAAGATAGAGGTTAATATTCCATTGGCACTATGTGTCTAACCAAATGAGTAAAAATGTTAAGATACATCACAATATAATGTAAACCTAACCTAACACAAGTTGAGGCTTTTAAAATGTTGGCTATAGATGCTGTTTATATTTATTCAGTAATTTTTAGTAACTTTACTGCAATTTGCAAAACAAATATTTGTACACTTATAATATTACGTTGTATATATTGTATACATAATTGTACATACTTTCGTAATCTAATGTTGCTATAGAGAACTCTATTGTTTTGGGTTTAAAGGGACACCAAGGGATTATTTGAACATTGGTACCACTGTGGTCCCAGCTGTTATCTGGAATTTAATTTTCTTAGAGGTGTCCATCGTTTTCTTGTAGTTTCATAATTTCATCCCTGCACGGCGGGCCGCACATTTGATACACTTAAAACTACAATTCTAGGCTGAAATATGATCACCTCAAGGGGACTTCAGTTAATGAGAAACTTTTCAACAACAGCAGCTCGAAATGGTCATGCATATGGTGGACCTGGATCTAATTTGCCATTTGATGTAAACAGCAAGTATAAATTTACAGCTCTACTAGCAATATATTTCAGTACCGGGTTTGGACTTCCGTTTCTGATGGTCCGGTTCATTAAACACAGGGCACTATAAAAGATCCAAAGAGAACTATGTAATTGACAATGTAGAGATTGTTTATGGAAAAAAAAAATGTTAACACTAGTCAGTAGTTTTAAGCAATGTATTTTTTATGTTTTGTTTGTACTTTGTAATAATTTCTTCTTTAATAATTGTCAACTGAAGCAAAATTGTACTTAATATTTTTATCAAATAAAATAATTAAGAGAAGTTGTTCATTTAGATATTATTTATAAGATAAAATTCTCATAACAAAAGAGTGATTTTATACCTCTATTTTAAATTACAAGAAACACCCTAACATAATATGTTTTATTCTTAATGGCCGCACATCTATATTGAGATGAAAATTATTCTCATGTTTTAAATAATTTAACACAATATGTAATTATCATTACCTACTGTTTATTATTTATTTTTTAACGTGTAATATAATTTAAAAACAAGGTAATGTATAATTTTACTCTTAATGGTTTTTTAGTTAATAAATTGAATTATTAAATTTAAAAAATATTTCAAGAGACAAATGGAGTGTTATACAAGTAAATACTTTTGAAAGGAAAAATTAAATGGTTTATAAAAGTACATAATACAAGTTTCATGTTTAATTATAGAACGGATTGTATGTTATCCAATGAGCTCGAGTTTGATTCTTGTCGTCCTCATGACTTGTGAATAATGACTTATACACATTGGTTGCTGTTTTGTCTTTAGAAATACTATGTGCAAGTTTTGCTTTTTTATAGACAGGATCTTCTAATTTGCGGCAGTTAGCAGATCCAACGGAGGAACTTGATCCAGCAGCATTAGTGATTGGTCCTAAATCAATTTTAATATAATTAATATTAATAACTTTAATAACAAGAATTAATGATAAAAATTGTCATACTTTTTATTTGTTCTTTCTTTATTTGTTCCTTTTTTATTTCTTTCTTGATATCAATTTTTTCAGTTTTAACAGGTAAGAATGTTGGAATAATTGGTTTTTCATCTTCATCAACTGGTTCGTCTTTAATTACAACTTCAGGTTTTATTTTAATTTTCTCAGAATTTTTTTCACTCTTAATCTTATCTTTGCGTTTTGCCAATTTAGTTTTCATTAATGTTATATCTTCTTCGGTCGGATTCAACACAACTATATCATCATCCTCATATTCCTTTACACAATTTACACACTTGTTATCAGCACCTAGCTTGAGACCTCTCTCAGATATAACACATCCGCATTTCCATAAGAAACAGAATTTTGATCTATCATTCATTTCAAGACCAACTAGAGGGCATATGTAAGGTGAACAATTATCATCAGTATATCCTCCAACACTTTGAGCTTTCTTGTTGAATGCTGGATTAGGAGTCAATTTCAAAGCTTTTATATCCTACAAAGAAATAAATTTAATTTGTATTATTAAACGTATATTAATCAAAAGATATACCAACATACTTTTAAACCCTTGATGTGTGCTGAAGCTTCAGGAAATGGAGTTTTATTTATTAAATGTTGTAAAACTGATTCCTTATTGTACAAGAGACCCATGCCACAAGCGACTATTGGCGGTCGAAGTGGTCCTTGAGTCAAGTGACAATTACGCCAACGGTACAACTGCATGGACGATTTATCTTTCTAAAATTCCAAAAACAATAATGAAAAATACAATTCAATTAATATGATTGTAAGCAGGAAAAAATGAAGTATTTTATTATATCTATTAATATTAGTAGATCAAATTTCTAATTTTAATTTAAGGGTTTTTTTTAACCTAACCTTACCTTTTCTATACATGTACCTCTAAAATAAGCAAATTATAACCACAAATCCTTTCCCTACTCATTTTTTATTTTTATTTTTTACTTCTTAATATTCCAATGTTAATTTAAACTTCAGTATGATATCTGTTGTTGTTCTGATTGCATGGTTTTATTGTTTACTTAAAATCTTGAACTATCCATAGACATAATATTATGTCTATATTATATCTTTGGAACCATTTTGAAGAGAGCTTTATCGTTTTAAACATCTAATCTTTTACGTGGTTTAGTTTTTATTGAAACCATAATCTACCAATAAAGACAATGTGGTATTTGGACGTTTCCCCCAGGACAGAGACATTTTTCACCTGAATCAACATATATTTTTATTACACGTGAAACGAATAAATATTATATGTTGAAAATATGTTTTTTGGTTATACCCGAAATATACAATCATCATATCTATTGACTATCATAATTTACGTTTTTATTAAAGCTTTACAGATGAGTAACTCAAATGCATCAGTAGACATTTTAAATTATTGAGTAGGAGCTTTTGGTAATAATTTAAATAAGAAGACAGGTTAAAAAATTAAGTACAATTTTTTCAAATTATGATATTTAAAATTTTTTAGTTTCTGTGAGCTATACTACCAGAATAAAAAGTATAAATTATATTTTGTTTTACTTGTATTATTTAATTATATCATATTTATAATTTGTTCTTGTATAGTGTTTAATATTTTTAATATTTATATTAGTGAATTTTCTATTGCCAGTTGGCAATTTTTTTTTTTTATCCGAGAGGATTTTGTCTTGTTCGGGGGAGAAACTTCCGCTGTATCGGAGGCAAAAAGGCCCGGAGGGGGGACATCCTAGATTCTGACAATGTACATCAAGATCAATAGCCTAGATTTTGATTATAATTCAGGACCAACTCATCAATTTTCTATATGTCCATGATAGACCACCAGTTAAGAACTCCTGGATTTAAATATAATACAAAAATTGATACTTAATTTATCTAGATAAATTCCATTTTTTACACAAAACTTTTCATCCTAGTAAGATATATGGCATTTCTACTTTAACAATGTTTATTGTTAATGTTTTTTTATTCATTATTATTTATATAAATGTATGATGAAACAAGCAAATACTTATTAATTGCACAATGTTGACTTTATCGAATCAAATTAAAAGATGAATGAAAAACAAGAAATTATTATTTCCACTCTTGGTGCTCACTATTTAGGTGCTGACTTCACTATTACTAATATGATCATTAATTGTTTTCGACCTTGTATGCAGTATAAACTAAACATTTCAATGTTCCCGTATGGTTATCTAGAAACCATTCAATCTTTAATATTAATTCCCAATCTCTCTTCCAAGGCCACAATCAGCTTATGAACAGAATGCAACGTTACATTATTATTATTATTATTTCGTATGGCGAATGTTACATTAATTCTATGGATTGTAATTGCTAACTAACTGTCAACTGAATGTGGTTGTGGAACTGTGGTTCTAACTTGTTCCAATGTTAATTTGCTATTTATTTAATTTGTGGTCATTTTAAAAATATTGCAATACTTGTGACTCAAGGAGTACAATGGGGTTGGATATGAAAATCCTAATGACTCAATTGGGATTACATTGACATTTTATAGTTGGTCATCGTAGATTGAGAATGTAACCATTAAACCATCTA
Organism: Myzus persicae; assembly: GCF_001856785.1. Lineage (NCBI taxonomy): Eukaryota > Metazoa > Arthropoda > Insecta > Hemiptera > Aphididae > Myzus > Myzus persicae. The sequence continues at coordinate 86,434 of NW_019103025.1, read as the reverse complement.
TTATTATTTATTATCATGTACAAATGTACAATCATTGGTGTTACACAAGAATTGGTTCTTAATTAACTCTTGATGAAAGTATAGTACATACCTGTTCGGGTTTCTTTTTGGTCCGTACCAGCTCGTCCCTCTTAGGAATAGTTCCACCATCGCATCCCATCTCTAACAATTATAATTCTTCAAATATTAAATTATGCTCAAACAAAAATACAAATATATAGGTAGAACTATTTGATAGTAACATAAAGTAACAATTATGGAATAAGTAAACAAACTACAAATTTTACAATACTGAAGTCATAGCCCATATATTGTATTATACTATTATTATTATTGTATTCTATGATAAGGTCCGGATAAAGCATAGATAATAAAGATATGGATAGGCCACGCCTATGTTAAATACATTTGAGGCCGCGTTCCCGGAGGGGAAGGCAATTGAGGCTCCTTTATATTGATAGTCGATACTCAATATAGGTATACTTTATTTGGCCTCAATTGTTCCCCTCGATGACCGCTGATAAGACCAATATGTCCTATCCATATCTTTATTATCTATGGGATAAAGGTAGTTGTCAGAAAATTGATAAGAGATTCAGTTTGAAGCACGGTTTAAGNAGGCAATTGAGGCTCCTTTATATTGATAGTCGATACTCAATATAGGTATACTTTATTTGGCCTCAATTGTTCCCCTCGAGGACCGCTGATAAGACCAATATGTCCTATCCATATCTTTATTATCTATGGGATAAAGGTAGTTGTCAGAAAATTGATAAGAGATTCAGTTTGAAGCACGGTTTAAGATATCTTAAACCGTGGTTTGAAGTATTGCCAACGTTGAATAACAAAATGTTTGTACAGACATTATCTTTATCAAAAAAGAAAATGTATTATTAATGTATTTATGTATACATCTTTTAGGGCATCAATTTTCTTTTAAAAAAAACAACCGTTTCTTCATTTTTTACAAAGTGCATTAATTTTATTATACAATGGAGTCCCAAAATCATTTAATCGACCATACTTACAATATCTCACCCAGTAAGAAGAGTTGGTTTAATAAATATTAAGTACTTTATTTTTTTTAATAGAAAAATGCATTCATTTTTTCAGTTCAAGATATAGCTGACGCAGGTCGTGTTGTTGTTGACGGTATGCATTGATCTATTTATTAGAATATACATTTAAACAAATCATATTAATAATAGATACAAAAATAAATTTTAATAGGAACATTCAAAAAATATTTTATCATTAGTTAAAATAAGAATTCAATGCTTAATTCACTAAGATTACCATTTCAATCATTATTCTCTTATAGACAATATTCAGTTTTGGCCAGTTGGAGATCGACCCAATTCTTACCAATTCATTTGTAGTGTCCATCGAAATGAAGAAGTTATTCAGGATAATTTATGGTTTGTTTATTTTTGTTTATTTTTTGCAAATTGACAGAAAAAAAAGTGTAAGTTATTTCTGTTTTATCCCTTAATTGTATTATTATTTTATTTTATGTATACAAAATGAGCAAAAGCATAAATGTAAAAAAACAATTTGTAAGATACAACAGTACTTTATATAATGGAAATAGTGAGTATAATATGATAGATATTGTGTCCATACAAGTTAATTGTAAGTGCGATTTGGTAGTTATTATTCTCATATTTGTTCAATTTTATTTTATTTTTTCTTGATTTATTATTTAATTGCAATGTTTTTTAGATACTTAAAATGTAATGAAACGGCAAGTAATGGATGTCCAGCTACAGCTTTCATTTCTACCATTATTGAGGATAAATCGTTTTCACTCTTCACTAAAACTATATTGACTACATAATCATCCAGCTAGACCATCAGACAATGTATTAAGAGAACTGAGAAATTTACTTGGTGACAAATGTATAAAACATTCTGCTCGCTCATATTCAGCTCGCACTTTATACATCGAAAGTATTATTATGTTATTACTATTTAGTGTAAAAATGTTAATAATAAATAAATCTTACTATCTTGATTTCATATTTTATTTTTGTATTAGTCACCCAGAAGGTGCTACCAATTATGCATTTCTACAAGCTACTGAGAAAATGAAAAATATAAATCTGTTTTTCCACCTACACCTAGAAACCTGCAAGATTTGAATAATTTATTATTATTAAAATATAATAGACATTTCAAACACCAGGAAGTTTGTATGTTTTGTATTAATCATGCATATTATTTTTATCTGATTATTATTAAATTAATTAAATTTTCTGTTTTTAGATTCTATCAAGGACCACTGATGGTTGATGGCACAATTGTCGGGATATAGTTAAGCAATATTAAATATATTTAAAACATAAAAAATGATTTAAAATATGTAATTTAACGTATTGAGAATTGTCTTAGAGTATTTATATTTATTAATTATGATTAACTTGTTTGTAGGTAAGAATAGCCGGTTGTGATGGTACATTTAAAACGATTCTGAAAACAGTGGTGATTGTTACCAACTCTTTACATTTCATATAATATACAATAATGTTGTAAATATTAGCTATAAATATCACCAAAAAATGTTAAAAAGGACGTTGTACCCACGTGAGTAGTCTCCGTCTTACATACGTCCGACACAGCAAATTTCCGTTCACCAGATTCTATAGTGTGCTATTATTCTTTATATTAGAGTTTATTTACCTATTATAAAATTAAAAGGCGAGATTACTATCGTATAATATGATACATATACATTTTAAAATCATCATAACTAACTTAAAAATTATAATATAAATAAAAGCTCTAAATGATAATCTCACCTTTAAAGTTTAAATTGTATAATAGGTCAGTACACTCTGATATAAAAAATAACAGCACACATTATTTTTGAATAATATTTAAATACTTTGTATTATTTATAATAATTACGACAACTTTCAAAATTGAATAAAATAGTTAATGACTAATAAAAGTAGTGTATTGGCTTATAATATCCATCCATTCTTAATAATAATAACTAATAATACACAGTGTTTATACTTAATATTGCATGACCACATTTTCCGGTACCTCGAAATAAATTACTATATAATGTGAACCCTTCTCTAATACATTTTGATATTTGAATTGTATTAAAAATGGAGACCATTGACATTTTGTCTCTTTGTATGTTTGCATCGTTCATTTATGTAGACATGTAGTGCAGGTTTGAGGATGGCTCGTGGTAAACAAATGTTATGGAGTACTAGAGTATAGTGTTGTATTTGAATTAGGCACGATTTGTTCTAATTTTAATACGATTCTTCATCTCTGACAATTATTCTCTGAGAGGGTGGGTACGTAAAACATAATAAAACATCATGTCCGCGTCACTAAAAATAAGAGTTCAGTTCGTCGCGTTCGCTAAATATTTAAGCCACCAATGTGGTTTTTTTCCCGGAATTTTAACAATAGTGGTCACCACTACAGCACTGAACACAAAATCATCAAAAACCGGTACCACTGTACCAGGAATATAGTAGGTTTATTGTATATAACTATATAAGTAGTTTATTAGGTAGTATATGAGAAAATATCATTTTTATTTATTAGTGTCGGTCCTGATGAGAGACAAGCCGCTGTGAAGTACGGCTCGTATATGTATTGCACAGGTAGTTTCGGCAAGGGAGCGGGAAACTCTCATGGCCTCTTTTTAATACTTAATAACAATTAAATAATGTACAACATTATATTGCTAACATTTAGTAGGTAATTTAATATTTTAATTATAATTTTACTATTAACATCAAAAGCATCGAGGCCGACGCATTTTTAATAAAAAAAACTACACGAGAAATACTCACACGCATTGTCAGATTGATAAACTCTTTTTTTATTATTTTTTGAAAGATATGAAGAGATTATACAGGTACAATTTAAAAAGCTCTATTTTCGGAAGTTGTATTAAACGTTTATATTTCAGTATTTCACGTATGTTTGAGTATTTTGAGTGTTCAAAGTTAATTACAAAATTGGAGACCAATAAAATGTTAAAATAGTGTTTATCTTTCAAATCATAAAAAATTATGAAATTCCCACTAATATATTCGAGTCTTGGTCATTTTTTGACCTCAGAGTCGTTTCTGACCGTCAAAATAGTTAGATGTTATTTTTTCTTACCTTCTATTGTATTTTATGGCCATCGTGTCACGTACCTAACCATGATAAATTGATCTTACATCCTTAAATTCTGTCTTGAATGATTATAGTGCATGTTAAAAAATCTTCACTCCTCCCTTCATAATAATTTGGACCTCATCATAGTTTGCAATGTCCATGTGGGAACCGTGGAACATCGGTACGACATACGGGTCGGTGGCCATTCGAAGGGGTGTGCGCAATATGATGGAATAAAAACGCTCTCAGACTTCGAAAACCTAGGGTACTCTCAAAAATAATATTGTTTGACTCAGTTTGAGCCTCAAGGAACAAACGTTGTCGTTAGTTGTCCGGTCATCGCGATGATTATATTATAATACGATATCACATTATGGCATGCCGGCTCGATTGTGTTTGTTATTCCACCCGGTTCACGGTACACACAGTTCTACACATCGTTGTTTTTTTTTCGATTTTGCCGTTAGGACGGGCGCATGTAAATTCCGCCCAAAATGAACTACAGGTAAAATAAGGTACATGTAAATTCCGCCAAAAAAAAATACAGGTAAAGAAACATACATGTAAATTCCGCCCTAAAAATTGTATTACTGTTAATAAACAAATTTCTGAATGTGTCTTATTAATCATATTATTACTGACATAACATAGATTAAACATTATAATTTAGAAGTGGGTATTTAAATAAATATATATTTCACATATTAAGTCAATAATTACAACATAAATCATGTATAATCGTAAGAATAGTAATAATTATAAAAGTAAATATAATAATCATAATAATATTATAGTAAAATTAAATCATTATCAATAATTAGCACAATATATATAAAAGTATTAAAAAATCGTAGAATAGTAAAAATTATAATAATAAATACGAATCAAAATAAAATCATCATCAATAATTAGCACATATTATTATAAGTCGTGTATATTGTATAGCATATAAAATTGTTAAAATAGTAATAATTATAATAATTAATACGAGTCAAAATATCACTTCCATACTATTTATTTTTTGTTCATGTTCGAACATTTTGTGACTTCCCAATACTGTAAGATATAACACGCGCCGCGTCGCGAAAAGTACGGTCGCGTCGTACAGTCACGGAACGCTTAGTTTAAAAATATTTATTTTTCCGGGCGGAACTATTTTTGTACCTGTATATTTTTTCGGGCGGAATTTACATGTACCTTTTTTACTTGGATATTTTTCCGGGTGGAATTCACCATAGACCTTGTTTTTACCTGTTCATTTCGGGCGGAATTTACAATCTCCCGTTAGGACAGCTTCGTTTGAAATCGATTTTTGGCACTCGGGAATCGCCACCGATTCTACATCCGACGTATTTTGTTGGGGAAAAAATTTTCCATAAGTACACCAGTCTTGATGTTTCTAATTCGTCCTAAAAATATTGCTCGGTGGTTGCTACATCGTACATACAGCAAACTGCTTCACAGCCGCATATAGATCATAGTATACAATTATACACATCATAATTGTATATAGGTAGGTAGGGTGTAGGCCGCAGGCCGCTTAGTCGTTGTCGATTCAGTTTTTCGATTTACAAAAATACTTTATCTGATCCAACCAATGATATAAATATACCGTAATAATAAAAATGATAAATTAAGTCAAAATGTGTGCCCAAAAGCTGACCTAATCTTAATTGTACCAACAGGCAAAATAGTCACTGAACGTTTGCCCCTTTAAATTTTATACAAATGTCAGACCAGCTGGCATATGTAACACGTTGGTGTATAATTTTGCTGGTATTTATAAATGTTATTGGAAAATAGTATAGACAATTTTCCTACGGCTGTATTGTGACATTGTGACTTTTCTAATAAATTAATGTCCCTGGAATAAACATAAGGCCTAACAACGCTATAAATTATTCTAAATAATAAATCATAATATATTAATTTACTAGACAATTAATATGATATCTTTATACACCATGATAAATACATTTTTATCACAATAATTGAGCTTAATAAGTAATTTACTATTCTATCAATAATCATTAATCCAGCTCAATAGCGTATCTAAGATATTTTTAAAGATAGTGTTCATTTAAATATATATTAATATTAGTTATATTGTTATAGGTACATTTAAATATAGTTAAGCTTTAGAAAATAATTAATTTAATAAAAACGGTTGGCTAATTAAGTCAAGACTTTCTTATAATCATATTAGAAAATAGGTAATTTAGTAATTTTATAGATCTATCCATGATAATTTTGAAATCGTATGCACCCAACCAAATAGTAAGCAGATATATAATATAAAATATTATTTTTGGCAATATCTTACAGTTTTGGTGGAAAAAATAACATTAATAAGATATTAATATGTTTATACTTAATTACAAAAAAATGTATTTATAACAAGTACTAAAGGGGGTAGTTATATCCCCTTCAAATACCCTCCTTGTATACGTCACTGGTCATGCTACAGCCAGTCAGCCTATACAAGTAGTAGATACCTGAATGCCACTATAATATTTCTACCTGTGTCCTACTATCGCACTGGGTGATTGTAAACTCAGCCTCGTTTTTTCAGGTAAAAATAATTAACATGTAAACTCAGCCCGAATAATATTATTATATAGATTATTATATAGATCTTCTTATTATAACATTTATATTGTAATATTATTGTTCATACTGTTGATAGTATGAAATTACATAAATGTGAAATCGTGTAAAAATGTAAGTAAAATGTTTCAGTGTTTGATTTCATTTGAGTACTCAGTGCAAAAAATATCAGTAAAATATATATGTTAAATTGCAAGTGCAAGCCATGCAATGGTTTGGAAGATCCTTTAGTGCTTTGCATGACAATTTTATAATCTGTCCTTGGTTGAACCTATATGGATCTAAAATGCATTAAAATAATCAATTGCAAGTATGTATTATAATTTATAATATGTCTCTAGACTATAGAAAACTAAAATAATGCATATTGGTACGAGGTAGGTACATTTAAATCCATACAGCTATTCCTAAGCCATTTACTGTGCTTACGAATAACTTCCTCGTTCTTATAATATACCTAAGTATGCATATGTAATATGTATATTCATAATAAATATTTTAGTTGTTCGATAGGTCAATCCATACGATCATTATGTTTATGCCATTACTTTTGTGGTATCATTCTATTGTCTATATTTGTACTTTTTTGTACTTGCAATAAGCCATGGAAATTTCCAAACATCAATCTAATGATAAACATATTATTATAAATTATACATCTAAAGTCAGTTTTTCAGAATGTGTGGGTTTAAGCCTACTCCTAATTTTTCTAAACATCATTATATTATTTACTATAAGTTTATACAAATTAAAAGTTCATTTTTCCTTTTTCATACGACTTTATAGTTTATTTAATTGTAATACCTACATAATATCATAGATATGTAAATAGTAAATACGTTTATAATACGTATTAATTTATCAGACGTTCTATAGGTATGTAGATATTTTATCTCATGTGTCGTATGTATAACATAATACAAACGATGTGGCATTAAAAATATAAAATAATACTGGTTCGTCTTATATTATACAAATCTGTGTACTTGTACCTACTGCTGGCTTCAGGCCTGAATCGCTGCAGCAACCACTGCGGTAGTCCAATGTTTCATATAATATTATATTATATTGTCGACACTCGACGTTGTAGACTCGGCAGTTTTCAATAAAATGTGTAAGCGGTAATAATAAAATCTTCGTATCTATATGCATTATTGTATATTAATATTGTTGCGTGGTTTACACGCATGCGAAATAATTTCACTTGAGCACGCGATGCTCGACACGGCCTACCCTACACATAAACGCGTATATTATAATAAATAATATGTTTTTATTTAATATCTTATATTATATATTCACTATTCTCTCTCACACACATACAGCCGCACACGGTTATTAGCACATTATACTCGTCGTCATTAATATAATATAAATGTATAATATTTTATTGTGTTTTTGACCGCTGACATAGGTACGCGTGATTTCCCTACAAATACGAGTATATTATAGTTTATGCATAGCCGCATAGGTATAGCTAAGTACTTACTATATGTGCATATTATTAAAATAACATGTACGACCAACAGTTATATAATGGACAATACGAGTGTCACGTACCATACGACAATTATATACTAGTATAATAATAATACTAGCTAATAATATTCAGAAGTATAGTACCTATATACCTTTATAGTGAGTATAAAGTAGGTACCTACCTACTGTAAATTAATGTAGGTAGGTACACGTTATTATAAGCGCATTCAACGTTTTTACTCAATGGCTAATAATATAATGATAAAAGTTTATATAAATGCCCATCATGCATGTCGTTATGCTGGATTATTGCGTGTACACGCACGAGTATCGTAGTTTCTATATAATACAGCTGAATGTGCTTGCTGTTATAATATACTATTATCAACGTTGTCATAATATTGTACTTATACTTGATAATGTATTCAAAGTGTATATCACGGACTATGTGGTGTGTATATGACTATTTAAAGATTATAGGTGTTCATTATAATTTATAATATTATATACCACCGCGTCTACCTGAAATCTGAATACCTGCAGATAGACTCTATGCCGTATGGCGTGTAATTTGTAATCGTGCAGGTAAAGTACAGGTAACATTATAAATTTAACATAGGTTTAAAGTATACAGGTATCATACAAGCTACCTATATTATACCTAATACGCCTTATACCACAACAGGCAACATGTCGCGGTTAATAGTGCCATATTTTCAATGGTGTCACAATAAATAGTGAGATATAATACGACTAATGCAAGGGTGTGTTTTTGCAGTTTCCCACGATTTTTTTAATAGGTACCTCTATGCAAATATAGGTAATACACATTATTACGTAAGTATGTACCATTTATACCTATCGTATAGTAAATACTAATAATGAAGACAATGAAGTATAATGTAAAAAAGGTTGGTAGTTGAGTTCTTATAGTAAGGGCGATTCACCTCTCATCACTCGTATTTTTTTTATACTATGCTAAATATAACTTATACCTATTACCTAAATTCATAATATTGTCATCGCCCATCAGTAATTTTATAATATTACTGGCTGATCCCGTGCACTTCGTTACTCTTTAAAAATGACTACTCTACCTATATGAGACCATAGCTTCATTGATAATGAGAACAGTATATTGTCAGATAGTCAATCCACCGCAGGTGGATTTAGGACCCAGCTAGGTTCTCACTCTATATGAATAATATGTTTTTTTTTATTTTGATTGTGGACACACCGATGAGCGGTTATAACTTATAAGTGCAACTCAACCACCTTAGTTGGTAATGTGTGAAAATTCGATTTTATGAATGCTTAATGACGATCCACCAATGGCAACCAATAAACACAAAAAATACTAATTTATTTATGCTTTATATATTTATATATTTCCCGTATGACCAATAACAATCATGTATAAATAACAAACATTGCTTTCGTAAATCTCAAAAATCAAAATCCCTGTTTGAGCAACCCTCCGGGTTGAATCTACTGGGTCCAATTGGTCATGTAACTTGAGACGAGTGTAAAAAGTTATTATTAATTACGAATAAGTTATAGTTTTTATAGTTTTTGTGTTTAGATAATTCTGTCAGTGGTAGAAGAGTCTTGAAATTGCATTTATTTTCAACCCATATATAATTATAATATGAACGCAATACTGTCTTAACCTATATATTGAGCAACATAATTTATTTTACTAAGTCCTGTGTATATGTGTAATGTACTCACACACACACACACACACACACACACACATTATTTACATATATCTAAATATATAATATATGTTTATATACTATATTGTTATACATTTTGAATTCATATAAGGTTAAAATTATTTTTTACGGGTATATAAAGTATAACATATGGGTGTAATAACGTATATATAGCAGTGTACTGCTCGTATAATATAATATACAAACGGGTAGGAAGTATAAAAATGTCGATCGGATTCGTCGCATTTGAACATTATAATAATATTATATATTATGTGTGTGTGTGTGTGTGTTGTGTTGTGTGTCATGTGCAGCAGTGGCCATTGAGCATATTGTGCGAGCGCTCGTAGACGATTGAAAATCGCGATAATACGACGCGACTACTACGTCGTCCGGGGCAGTGGCAGCGTGCTATGATATAGCTGCAGCGGTGATCACCTCGTCCTGGTCTCCGGCGCGCCGCAGGGTTTCTGCCTCCGTTGATTGGGCACCGTTCATTTTTCATTTATTGGCACGCGGGCTGCCGGTTGTTAAAAACATTAATTTCACACGCGCTATATACCTACCCATGTTATAACTGTAGCGCGATCGCAAGATTCATGACTGCGAAACTCGACGCACACATACACACACACACACACACATACACACACACACACACACACACACACACATATTATACATTATAAAGTGTATATGATATTTTTATTAGTAGCTTTTATCTCCCTCCCGTAATATAATAATGTATGTTATAAAAAATATATAATATATATACCTACACACATTTCGCATCGAGTGGCACACCCCCAGCCCGACACGGCCGCCGTCGCGGTCGTCCCCGTATATTATGTACACAACGCGAATTATTAACTGCCGGGCTCGGCACTCGGTGGATTGTTGCTTTTTTTATTTATTTATTTTTACATTACTCGAAAAACGCGCTTATAGTTCGATCGGCGACCGGTTGTGCATGCATGTATTATGCCTATAATATAATCGCTGTATATAATATATAATATACAAGTTATTATTATTATATATCGGCAAGTGGCGGTTTAGTAGACATATAATTATATAATATATAACTTGCAGGACGAATCGGGTGCTCGGTTTGGTGGGCTAGTGCTCTTCTCCATCGTGTTTCTATAAGTGCGCCTTAATACTGTCGTACTAATATTTCTATGTTGCCGGAACAAGCAAGACCGATCATTTTTCCAATTTTTTTTACTCAAATCTACTTTTATGCCCAAGTCTTAAATTGCATTACACGTATACAATATATAGGTATTAGCGCAAGAGAATTCGGTGCATTTTTTTTGCTATAACTCAACCTCTAATAAATACAGTTAATAGTTTAGTCTTTAGTGTGATATAAATACAGATATATATTATGTGATTTTTGTATTACACTGTTTTATATTGTTATATTATATGATGTATGAGCAACGAGATCCAGCAAAAACGTCATGACGATGATTTGATTAAAATGTCGTGTACCTTAATAATAATATATAATATAGCGTCGTCGCTTTCTTCTTATACAATTTATCGATATATATAATATTGTGATTATCACATTTAAATCAAAACATATCCATGAGCAATATTTTCTAAGATTGCATTTGGGTTTACTGCTAATTTCACTTGCGTGTATAGGGGGAGGCCGCCTGGGCCAGGGCCCATACTAAAATTGTTGGTTCAATTTTAATTATTAAAACATTATTGCATCATATGCATTATTGCTTTTTTACTATACAAAATGTATACTACATTACCCAACCATATCAAAAGTATGTACGGGATATCATAACTGAGGTTTTTCGTTTTTGATTCTCTTATGAATTATGAAGATTGGAATTTAAACGGTATAATAAGTGAAATATACTGATAACTAGGGCTCGGAATTATATGTATTTATACAACCAAAATATGTAGGTACATAATATACATCGAAAATCACCCGAAACGAATTTATCACTTGCCAAAATTAATTGATCATGTCACAGTGGAAATAACTCAAATAAGTACCTATTTACATATAAATATGAGCCCTATTGATACTATCAATGCTTACGAGTTATTTTTATATACATCGATGATGAGTTCTATTTTTTAGAAATGGATTTCCTACTGTTGTACTCATACTGTTTACATGTGTTTTCCAAGCGCATAGGTTGTTTAAAAACTTTTTGAGGAGTCAACAACTAACAAGGAATTGTTAGATTGTTAAGACTTGTTTTTAGGGCCATATTTGTGGTAATAAAACATTCAAATAAATAGATGAAATTCTCAATATTTAAAAAAAACATATATAAAAGTATATTTCATATAATATTTCTAAAATACAACTGCACAATCTCTATTTGTATTGTTAATGTCATAATTATAACCACACGGCTCCCTGAAAAATGTCTAGTTATGGTATAGATATTGACTATGTTAGTGCTGTACTTGACTAGTGGCAATTGTCCCATACTTAAAATAATTCCTATAGAGGCCCTACTGCTTCTATTATACTAGTATGTTGGGAGTTAGGGGCATAATAATATAAACAAATGATTTTCGTATTTTTAGTAATAGCGTTTATTTTTGTTTCTATTCTTGGGAGACCGGTAAAAACCATTTTCGGAGCTATGTACAATATCATACCTGAGTGGTATGTTATATTATTTGCCACGGTAGTCGTGAAACAGCGGGTTACCGTGTCCTTAATAATTTTGGCGTCATAAATTTTGCAAGACGAGTAAAAAAAAATCTTCGTAGCAGACGAATTTGCGTATTATTACCCATACCACTCGTCACATTAAAAAAAAACCTTACAGACGGCAACCATTAAACGAGCGACGAACGTCTATATTAATTTTAATGATTTATGAATCGTTTGCAGTTGGCGTATTTAAACATTGTATATCGTTCGATACATAAAGTGGGGCGATTTATGTTCAGACAAACTAAAGACAATAATGAATAAAATTATTATTTATCAAAATCTGCAGTATGTATTCCGATATGATTTATGTTTAATATGCGTAGGTTAGGTTATACACTTATGATGACTTATGCCTAGGTAGTAGATACTATGTTGAATCGTTGTACATGATTATACTTAAATACCACAAATGGAATAAAATATGTGTATTTTAAAGTTAACGAGTTATATCAGTATTGAAAGTACTCTCGAATTTTCATTGGTAGGTATTTCAGTTTATTCTCGGCTTCTTTGTACGACATTATACTGGAACGAGTATATTATTTTCGTCCAAGATTTTCTCGGCTATAGTACCGGATGCAATATCAGCAGTAGACTAGTAACGAGCAAAAGTTTTTTTTTATGTATATTTATGCATTTCTCTCCGTTTCCAGACGCGTTTGCGCTGATCCGCGATCAGCAGAAGGTAACAGTAATCGACGTCGGGCCAATCAACAGCCACGGCAGCCTATGGTGTCTGACTGAATAAAATATCATCCCGGGAAAAAAAACAATCTCCCCTCGACCCCTCCGACCGCTGTGCCTACCCTTTTATACTTACCTTCCAAGTGTAGGTACCTATAACACCGACGTAACGAGCTCGATCAAAGATGAAAACGAGGAAATATTTTTATTTTTTTTTTTAACTGCGAACGCTGATTATTTGAAATTTATTTATAATTCCCGGGTAATGGCTACGTCGATGCCACTTTTGAATGGACTGTAACTGGTGAAGATTAATGTGCGTGCAAATAGGAAGGCAGAATAACGAATAAATGAAAATAAAAAGAGAAATGAGAATAAAGTAAAACGATAACATTGAACATAACGTTATATTAGTGCACAGCGCGTTATAGTCTTGATTGCCATTGGATCGTCCAGTGGGCATTCGTAGAAGGCGGAGGGACGTTGTTTCTTTCGAAAAACCAGGTACTCTTGTTGGTAGGTACTAATGTACTATTACTACTTAGTGTATCAACCCAGTCGAGCTCAGTGCTTTACGCAACGTCAAGTAAAATACACAAATGTGAGAAATACCTAACGTCCTAGCTATATGTAGGTACGGAAAAACAATTTTTCCATTTTCTGCAGTTTTTTATGAACAGATTTAACAAATGCACAATAAATAATAAGTGTATTGGAATAAATACGAATAAGTTATAAGAGATAATAGAAATCTTACTAAAATCTGAATATATATTTTTTTTTTCAAACATAAAATGACGAGATATTCGTGCACTGGCTATTATCATATAATGTGCGCGAATAGAGAGGATCTACAACTGCAGTAGGATTTAGTAACAACTATACGCAATACGCCTATGCACAAAATCGTCGATATACGCTAGTTATACGATATTATAATACCTATCTACATAATATATAAAAGGTACACCAATGCCCTGAACACATATTTCTATATAATATTGTTGGGTCGAACATCGTTGAATTAGCATTATTATAATATTTTATTTGGTTATTTTATGCAGTTTCTCGTTGAAGTAATTTAACCTTCGCACTTATCGTATCATTAATATTATTATTATACCTACGCGTGTCTCATAAATGTATACAGTATATACCTACGAATAGTATGCATAAATGTATAAAATAGTTTTTTCTATACTATTAAATTTAAACGGACAACTTGTAAATTTGATATTACAGCGGCAGCTTAACAATATAACGTAATCATTTTGATTTTTGTTGTATAAAATAAACTTATATACAAAGGTATTGTTGACTACAGTATTATACATTTATATATTTTATACACAGATTGAAAGATATATTATATTATATACGAAGTGCGCAGGATCAGCTAGTATTATATTATATAAGTATACACATAGTCATACAGATTATGAAATATTTTCATTTTCAGCGATGGGGTGTGTTCTAAATAGAAAATAAGAATGTCAGCAAATCGTTTTTATCATGCCTTTTTATATTTCATAACATGAATGTTTCATTATGTTTTCATAATTCCATTTCTGCATTTTTGCTTTGTTTACTCAATAAAATTGAATTATATTTCTATGAAATTTTAGTTCGACTTTAATTATAAGCACAATAAACTGAACATCAACAATAATATTATCGTTCCAACTTATGTGAAAAAGTTATTCGAAACAATTATTGGCATATATGTTTGTAATTAATGCTGTCATATTGCCCAAACGTTTTTTTTTTTAATGGGTAGGTATGCAATTTAACGTACAACTCAAATGTTGCATTTTACAACTTTAGGTAGGTATACTCCTGTTTATATCACAAAATGACTATTCATATTTAATACTATAATAATTTTGTCTATCATAAAAATTACTTACCTTAGTAATTATATCGAATAATATGACGTACAAAATTTACTTCAATATTTAAATTTTTTAAAACATTTTAAAATTTTAGTTAGTTATACCCAAACCGATTAAATCCATTGATATTTGTCAACATAATAATCTAAAATATAAGTTATTGTCATATAGTCCGATACTATTGTCGGTATTTTTTTTTTTAAATGTTATTTAGACAAAAGTCATACAAGGCGTAGTGTATATACATTATATATAAATATATAATATGCACCTACTATAATATACGGCGTTCTACCTATTATACGGACTTCTGCGGCGGCCTAAAACCATAACGTTGTTGTGTTGTCCGCCTCCAACAGGACATTTATATCGTGTTTTCGTGTAATAATAATAAAGCGACAACAGTGGCGACAAGAATATTTTCGATACGGCTGCGGCGAGGATATACCTATATATATAATAGGTAGTAGGTATACATTATACAAGTTATCGCGTGGGAAGCATCAGAGTGAGTTGTGTACCAATTTGTAGGCAATTATAGAAAAAATGTACATAATATGTGTTATTATCGTCACCATAGTCGGAGATCGGCGACTAGCAGCTTATGGCGATTGTCATCGCTGAATGCTGACATTGCATAACGTGTCCGAAGTAAAAATTACATTTGAATACGGGCCTCAGGAGCAAAATATGAGCAACGATAAAGGTATAATAGGTCTGGAGAACCTGAATTTTCATATTGTGTGCCAAATATTTAAAACCATAATTATTGTGGATAAAATCTTATCATTTGTATCGATTTAGGTTTCTACAATAATGCAAGTATACTTATGTGGTTAACATATTTTGCGTGTATAATAGATACATTAAATCATTATACACGGTTGGATATTAGTGGCAGTTCAACAATTGTATTGGTGTTCATTATTTATTTTATTTTTTTCGCTATTTATTTAATTCGGCACCTAACCTTACCCTATACTAACTATAATAAGTATACATCGCCACAATACGACGGCGGTGGTTTTTTGGCTGGTGGGAGCGGGCGTGACGCTGCAGTTCCGCCCACTACAATTTTTCTGAGGGGGCAAAAATATTATTTTGCACCCACAGACAACAGTAAAAAGTACAGTATTATATATTATATTTTATAGGTAACACAATTGATACACCTAATGCAATTTCAATAATAATCGTGGATCACTTCAATATTTTGTATTCAAATCGATTAAACTTAAGCAATTAAACTGTCATACTATACATACAAATAAATTAAATCGTAGAATCAAATGATTTATCGAGCGAGATCAAGCGAAATATTAAATAGATTATTTATAAACCATGAATGCAATTAAATTATAAAAAGATAAATCATATTAAATCCAAAGGTTTACAGGCAGGATTTCCAAACCATACAATTGTATAATGAATTATATGTAGGTAATTGAAATACAGTTACAAATTAAAGAAATTATGTTATTTTTTTAAGTAAAATTATTGGTTTAGTGTAGGTACCTACTTGGTCCTGGCGCCTTGTGATTTTATGATTGGTTATTGGTTATATCATGGAATATGTTTAGACGACATAACATGAAATTTTAATTTGATAAAAACTGTATTATTAATTATTATTTATTACTAATGTGTGTATATGAGTTACCATCAAGTATTTTCCCAACTATTTTCAAGACAAATACAATTATATTTACTTGTGCATATTGATGATTGTCTAAAATTGAATGTACATATTCAAGGCCGTAACTGGTGGGGGGGGGTCCAGGGGTCCGGCCCCCCCCTAAATTTTTAAAAGTAGAAACATTTTAGCGGTGAATATTGTTTAACTATACTAAAACTATACCTAGAAAAAATGTTAGACCCCCCCCAAAATTTTTTTCCAGTTACGGCCTTGTAACATATTGATAAGTTATCAATTGATTAAATTTAAACTTTTTACGTATTTAAAAACCTTAAAAATATTTTGAATAATAGTAAACTGAAATATGTGGTATACTACGCTCCATTGATCTAATTATACAATCTTAATATACTATGATCACAATAAAATATACATGCATTATTAAAATGTATATTTTATAAGAAATGAGTGCTATAAACCTGAAATAAAAAAAATTATCCGATGATTTATGTAGATAAAATAATTTTAAAATTATATTTGTCTGGGCTCAACACTGTATAGTACGTGGATCACGGATAATATTTTGCCACTGTCTAACGAACCATCATGTACCTATACTATACTCGCAATATAGGCGACCCCGTTGATTTACAATATGTATAATATTATACGCAATAATATGTATCGCGAGGTGTATTCTTTTTCGTAATTATTTTCATCCGAGTTAACGCTCACATTCGCTCATTGCAGTGTACCTATACATAAACCACATGTATATACGCTTCAGAGTGTATGTTTAGAGTTCGTGTCAAAATCCCTATCGCATATACCCGTCGGTAGTATGTATATGTGTATAAATGTACCTACAATATACGTAAGTACAACACGGTTAGCAAATAATATATATTATATACACATATATCGTAGCAAACAGCCTTATAACGAGATCCGGATGAGATCGCGTAACGATCAATTATTATTATTAGAGAATATAATATGTATATAATATATATGTGTAATGTATGTGTATTATATACCTATATATAGTGACGGTGGTACGTCGTCGATCCGACGAATGGGGCATAGTGGTCGCGCGTATAAATTACCTCCAAGCCTGCAGTCTATGGGAAAGCATACCGGTCGCGACCGATGATACGGTTGCGGTAACCTGCCTACATAATAAAATATATTGTAATTTGCAAATATGCACCGTTTTCCCGGTTCAGCCGGTGGCTGTTCGTTTTCCGATCCTCGGCCCCAAAATCTCACCTCCAGCGAGGCGAGGAGACTTCAAGCTTATATTATTCAATAGCGTCCTCCGTGAGTTCCACACTAGCAGTTGCACTTGCAAAGCCAACGCCTACTCCATATAACAGTCGGGGTAGCATTTAGGATTTTGCTACCTGCAAGTACAGTGGAAATATCTGACAGCCTCATAATTTTTTTTCGTCTCCTGTATAGTTTTCTTATTCGTCGTTCTGTATAAGTTCACTTATTATTTCAATCTACGACTAGCGACAGTATTCCCTGTACATGCATAATTATACCTAATAAAGCATTTAACCACGTACAATCATTTAGAAACTTTGAAATGCAATGAAATATAAATTTATTATAGTTCGTATTACTTTATACAGTTCTATAACCATCAGAGTTCGTCGACTAATATTGTATTTTGGACGAACGTATAAAACCTATTGCAAACGTAGAAAAACTTTTCGTACTCGATATACGTTTGGTACTTGCAATCAGCCATTATTGTGATCACTCCCCCCCCCCCCCCCGGGGCCCCTACCCATCAATTCGGTTAAGCACCAGCGTCCGGCCTCGCGTGATACATGATATTATATTATTATAGTGGAAGGTATATAATATCATATATATATAATATGGTCGGACGCGATAATATCGTAACAATTATTGTTACTTTTCACAATCCGACGTAGCAGGCGGCGAGTTGCCGCGCTGACCGAACGGGGTCGCTCGCGCGCGAGTAATATTTCACCTCACGCCGCCGCCGTTTGACGGATTACGTGTCAGCCCGGGATAAGATCAGAACGGGCAAGTGCCCCGGACGTTTTGCTATTATTGTTGTTGTTATCTCGAGCTCACACTGCAGCTCGTGTACCCGTATAGAAACTCGCGCGGTCTAATGAAATATTGTCAGCGACGGCGCTGGACTACCGGTCGTCGGAATTCGATAATGGTTTTCTCGCGCCGCCGTGTCGAACCCACGCCGGGGGAGTAGGAAATAAAAATTATTTATACATTTTATACACTCATACAACACACACACACACACACACACACACACACACACTCCCGTGTGTGTGTGTGTGTGTGTGTGTGTGTGTGTGTGCGAGCACGACATACCACGCGGACCGATTTAAATGCGGTTCGCGACGGGTGGCCCTCCCTTCCGCCGCCGCCTCGGTCACTGCCGTACCCATTGTTGCCCCGTACAGATTACCATTACATTATTTTAATATTTACCGATTGTCGAGTCTGCGGTCAGAAAAACGCAGGATTCCCCCCTCGCGGACCCCGCACACCACGCCTAACATTAGCGATGAGCGTTGAAATATTATATACATATTATTATAGATACCTGCATTATGACGTACATAATATAATATTTATATAATACTATAATAGAATAATATATTATGTATGTCGCTCGAACTGCGTTTAGAACTCTAAAATATCCAACTACAGTTGTTTGTAATCTGTGTACATATCTTTAAATATAGTAGCTACAGGTCTTATTATAGTTTCAAGATAACTCTTTTGTTTGATAGTATAAATTTATAATAGTGTTATTTTTTTACTTACCTCGAGGTTTAGAAATTAAGAGTACCCTCCAGATGTCGTGAGTACATCACTATTGTTAATTTTGACTCTTTTTGTAAAACAGTTGCTCATCTTTCGATTTTTGGGTTATGCATCTTTTGCGCATTGGCCGTTTATCTTGTGTCAAAAGGTTGTACATCATATTTTGAGCATCAATATTATTTAACAATAGAACTGAAAAAAAGGTTTATTTATGTATTTATTTATTTTTAATTAATTTTTACTCAAATTATACCTATGTATGCATTTATTTTATAACTATGGGCTATGGCTATAATGTGCCTGACAGAAATTAACACAATTTACTTTTAATTTATTTGTACTCAAACTATATGACGTGTATTGTGTAGTATTTGTTTTTTGCAATTAAAATTATAAAAATGTTAAAATAATTTACACATTTTTGAGATTTTGAGAAATTTCGTCTAGGATGATTAATGATAAAAAAGATAACATGTATCTTTATTATTTTTTAAACAACCCTACCAAACTACGATAAAATGCATTTTGTATTGTTTCAAATTTGTTACACATATTTAAAATTTTAAAATTTGTTGATTCCTACGTACTTTCTCATTTGCATATTTTTATATCAAATTATACATACACAGGAAGTTGATAAAATTAAATTTGAGGTTCAATAATATTACTTCAGCAATGTAATAATAATATATAGCTAGGTAGGCTATATTATTATTTGTCAATTTAATGTTTATGTTTAAATCTAGTATTTTTACCAAGTACAAACGTCTCTGCAAATTCTTATTAAATAATTATTTTGTGATTTGTTCTGAAAATATGCCTGAAAAAAATTAATCTTGTTATCCGAAAAATTGTTAATTTGAGAGAAAATATTTTTTTTCAATTGAAAGTAGTGAAATTTTTATTCAGACACTGCAGAGTTAAAAAGTAGGTATACTTACTAGATTTAAATAGTAATTTAACTATATACTTTCTTAATTAGTTAATAACTGAAATTTTAATATGTTTGGTATAAATATAAAAATTAAATTGATAAATTGTTTTACTTATAATTGTTTTTTTATGATTTTTTAATATGGGTACTTGAAGTTCCGAAACCCATACATTATTTTCAGTGTTAAATTGTTTTCATATTAACACCGTCTACCGACTACTCGTCCCTTTTTTTATTTTCTTAAAAAATATGAAGTAACTATTGTAAAGAGTAATGAACCAATAATTACTTGATTACTTCTTGATTTTTATAAATCATTATATGAAAATAAAATAGGTACATAAATCGTGTACATTCATCAATAAAATTATATTTACTAACTGTTAATATTAATTTTAATTTGTTAGTTCTAGATCAGCCATACTCGACCTTTTATTTATTTGGGCCTATTAAAATATTACGCGGGGCGCAAGTCGAAATGAATGAAACGGAAATTTAAAAAAAAAACTAAAAATAAATTTATATATTGTGTATATTGCATAACATTTGAAAATATATTGTAAAAAAAATTAAACTAAATATTTATTCTAAATTAGTCTGACAACAACGCTATTACACATCTACAACGTGACTAACCGTTCATAATTTCATATAATCATAATGCGTACCTACTTTCGAGGTACGGCCAGTTCAGCGATAAGATAAAACACATCAAAATCGTTATAAATAGAAAAAACATCAAAAACATAATCATCTTTATTGCAAGTGCGTGCGACACACGTTGATTGTTTTGTTATATTTTAAATTTATAATAATATTAGTTTTGAAATTTATATTTTTTATCAATTCAATAAGTTCTGTTCGGCCCACATATAAATCGTTGGAGGGCCGCAGGTTGAGTATCGCTGTTCTAGATTGTTTTAAGACAAATATAAATTATAATATATTGTATTATAATGTGTCAATTTGTTAATGAATTTAAATTTATTTCAATAATATGATTGCCTAATGTAGCTGTAGGTGTCAAATTGTCCAATTATTGCCAATCAAGGCAATCATTAATTTTATTTCAAAGAAAAAACCTGTTTTTTAGCGTAGGATGACTTTTTAAATTAATTAATCATCACAATTAGTAAAAAATATACGTTAAAGTATCAACTTTCAGTTATAATTTTGTAAACATAAATAATTTATATATTGTTAAAATTATATGATCAATTACAACTATGAATAATACATTTAATTATAAGCATTATTATTTATCAGTACACTTGGTAATAACTGTAAGGTTATACAATTAATATTGATTTATATTTTATTCTTTTATTTTATATTTTACAGAAAGATAAGGATGGCCAGATAACTTATAAAAAATCTATTGTTTTTAGGTAGGAAAATGTATTATTTTACACTATGTAACCCTATAATTATATACTTATATCATATATTATAAAATTAAATATTTCATTACTACTTTGAGGAATATTATTATAATAATATCTGATTTTCCTCATAATATCTAACTTTTTTTTTAGAATGATTTAATCAATTGACATATGATTAAAATTATTTAATCGTATATTAATACTATGATATAAATTTATAATATAAATAGTATATAAAAATGGTGACATACATTTGAATTTAAAATTGGTAATGGTGTAGTAGTTAACTGGTTTTACAATTGAATATACATAAATATAAAAATTCATGAACCTACAAAACCTAATTTATTTATGAAGTGTTCCAAGAGTTTTGTTTTGAGTAAACTGCGAAATGTCTATTAAAATTTAGAATTCTATTATGAAAAATCACCTCCTTATTAATTTAACGAGAACATTATATGTTTTAATTTTTTATTTCTTTTGATTGCACCAAAACTTGACGTTTTAATGATATTAATTATGCCTATTGGTTATTTTATCATACATCTATGATGTGTTTGTAAAGTGTGTAATTAAATGAACTATGTTTAATATACCCCGAAAATCCACTATCAACAACTTCTTAAAAGAAGTTAGAATAGAACCAAAAAATTTGCATTAACCATTAAAGAAGCTAAGGAAATTTATCTGGCATTCGTCTGTTATATAGAGTCGTTTTTCGAATTTAATGATTTATTGACTATCGCTCAATCAAATGTAAAACCATAATACAACGCTGACTTGCAAGACGATTGTTCGACATTTCTTTGTACCTATATAGTATATACCGTATTCGTTTATTGGAGTTTTATATTTGTAAATGTTTCTATTTTATAAATGACACATGTACCTAACTAACCATACAATAGTCGTAATAAAAACTAGCTTAGGTTAAAGTTTAAATAATTTAAATTAGGTTTGTAAAATTAAATAATAATACAATATAATAACTATATTTTTTTATGTACCTAGATGATGGAATTCAAAATAGCATAGGTAATAATGAAATAGCATTAACGATTTCATATTGAATTAAAATAGCTTTTTCATGCTAAGTAGGCAGGTGAAATTGTATGGACTGGTTTTGCGTGGGACCTGTCCTCACTCCTCGCCGTGGAGAATCTTCATTTAGAATAAAATAAATAATACATGTCCATAATTTTTCAACAGACACCATTTTATTTGATGATTGATTCACTTGAATATTATTGAAATACACATGTTTTATGTATTACACAAATGTACATAAGTAGTTTTTAATACAAGGATTTATCATAGGCACGTGCGTCGCGTTTATTATTGATGTAGGTGTAAATTATATAAAATAAAAATAATATAAAACTGGCCCCTTCTAATCTCTATCAAATAATCTGTAACTAACTTCCATGTTTTTATATTAATTTTGTTTAGAATTTATTCTATTAATGCTATTAGCCATGTGCTGTATTAAATTATTTTTAGTTTTTATTTAATAATTTCCTATTTATTAAAATCCTAATTTTTTATGCAGAAGACGCTCTTAAACGTATTTAATTTAATAATATTCAAACAAGTAACCCCAGGGATATTTCTGTTATTACAATTTATGGAATACCATTTTCGTAGATTATCCAGGTTGGAAATTAATGTTCTTAATATTTAATAGAATTAAAAGTTATTTGTTTTAAATAACCGTTGCCATAATACTATAAGCTTAAATATCAGTAATCCATATAAATAAATGTAATAAATATAAGTTAAAGTATCTTCTAAAGCCTAAAGGTTTACTATAAATTATAATTAAAACATGTTTGACTTTTGATTTTGAAGCGAATTCCTGTAGTCGAGTTATGCATTCGTTGAAACATGATAAATTCCAAACCTTAATTTCATTTTTGGTCTACTGTACTCAATGTTAGCATGTTACAATATTTATTCTATTAAACAGTACACACATATTATACAATACATGTCGTGATTGTCCAAAATCGATGTGTAATGAGTGATGGTATTACCCGAGTCATTACACATCAATACATCATACAGTGATATATTATAATAAATAATAATACATAATATTACTATTTAATTATGATAATGTACCTACCTACACCTATAATACACACACTACATAGCCATGGTAGACTGTTATAAAAGTGGTCATACATCACGGTACAGTCGGTACAGACTAAGGGGAAGTAACGACGAATAATACCTGTACCTCTGTGACTCTATGGCTCTGTGCAGTTGTGCAGAGGACGGTTCGTGCCGTACGCATTTACATTACAACGATGTCTACTGTCTAGTGTCTACACGTGTAATATTAATATACATTTTGTACTTGTATAATTACTATTGAATTTAACACTACGTGCGCATAACGTTTTCATCACGACTGCGGTGTTGGGCAACCGTTATGGATTCTGAATTTCTAAGATCTCGGTGTAACCTGGTCATGAATCATGAACTGCACGAGTTAATTACTATCACTTATCAGTGCTAAACGTTTTGCATTCTATAGAGGCCGTTTGTCGAACCGACACGAAGGAGTTGTCATCGCTGTTTCTCGTGTTCGTACAATCGTACGTACCATAATATTATGTTCGTAAATGCGTGGTTAGGTAGGGTCGGGGAGTTAGTTTTGATGGCATCTGATTGTATGAGTCTAATTCTTCGGGATTTAACAAATGCACTCGTTATATGTGGAAAAAAAAAGAAAAACAACAAGAGAATACATAGCGATAGGGAGAAAATATCGTTCTGCGAATGCGTTAACCGCATAAACGTGATCTCCCAACGGTTCTTTTCCGTACACGACGACGACCAAAAGAACTATATAGTTTATAAACTCCCTTCGTCCTATAGGTACCACGTCTTATACACTGGCATAAAAAAAATGTATTAGAAGTTTGTATGTATACATACTATATTATACCATAGGTATAGACATTATACATGAACACGTGTGATTCAGAGTACGTGGACACACCATCTGGCGAACTTAATTTTGTGTACTCGAAAATAACTTTAATGCGCGAATAGTGGCCCATGCAGCCAAAACCACGCAAAAAAAAAAAAAATAATATCATAATATTTTATCAAATTCATTTTTTTCCTTATCACGGTTTGAGAGAACAAAATACGATCATCAACACATATCTATTATTATTTTTAACGTCTTGTTTCATAATAGGTATAGTGAAACAAATACAAGTTTGTTAGTACATTATGCACGAATACATTTAATAAATACACTTTTTGTTAGATGTCTTTTGAAAAAATAATTTTCAATTGTTATAATGGGTTGTTGCCCACCACCTGTGAATAATGTAAAAATGCGCTGCACGCCAGCTATGCTTAGTGCAATAGTACGGTGTGCATTATATTGTGTATATAATATGATATTATATTATATACGTATTAGTCAACTCACCGATCGTGTATTACGTTTGTATACGTATACAGTATTTATATTTGTATTCATGTTACATTTACTTTCTATTTGATCTGAGGAATTAGTAAGTTTTGACTGAATATACAATGTTTATAATATTATTGACCGTCATAAGTACCTACGATAAACCATAATATTATACATTCTATATTATAGAATGATGTATTTTAATACAAGGCCTGAGATGCACCTAAGTCATAAATATCTTATTTTTTATGATTGAATTGTCATAATAATTGGTTGATGTGTAGACATGCATAAGTTCATTATAATAATATAATATTATACAAGTTGAATTTGACAGGGCATGACGTTTGGTTTTATAACATGCACTACACATGCTTATTTTAATACGTTT
This sequence comes from Myzus persicae, assembly GCF_001856785.1. Lineage (NCBI taxonomy): Eukaryota > Metazoa > Arthropoda > Insecta > Hemiptera > Aphididae > Myzus > Myzus persicae. The sequence goes on along the minus strand of NW_019103025.1, from coordinate 60,593 downwards.
TTAAATCAATCGGTTTTTAATACTTATACAGTTATACGTGTACAATATTATATTATAATATTGTGTATTGAATTTATTAATAGTAAAAAAAAATTGTAATAACAGCGGCACGACAGTGTGGTTTAGCTTTAGACAATGGGCATTCGAAAATAATTTTAAAAGTCTCATCAGTATAATAGTTTAGAAATTAGTTTATTCCAAATAAGACGTAGAAGGAAAACGTTTTATGACTGTGAATTCCTATTATATTCATAATATGAGTTCAATAATATATGCTATAGTGTTCGCTATTGGTAATTAATTATACGGCCCATAATCAACAAAATATTTAAGTATCCGGGTCTTTATTGAATTTTTATTGGAAATCTGTAAGTACCGATATTTATTTTTATTACCTCAAAGTTACGAATGTATTATTGGAAAATAAAACGTTACAATTTAATGCGTTGTCATTTGTGTCTACGTTAGACATCTCATTTGGTCGTTAGAATTATATTTAACGGTGCTAACTTTCTGTATCTATTTAGACAAAATTCAGTACCTATCGCGTTCAACTATAAAGAGTATAAAGAGTAATTACCTATACATTGAATAATTTAATAAATTCACATATATTCGTGTTTTTCGATCAGTCCTCACTACTAAGGCAATAGGTATCAACCATGATATATTTTATTTTATGTTTATCTGGATTCTAGAACCAATGTAGAGGTACAGCAATTTGTTTTAATAATATACTGTCACGAGATGAAGGTGTCACGTTATAAACGAGTTTCTGATTGTTAAAATGTTTTGAAAGGTAAAATTACGTCTCGGGTTGGTACGTTAGTTTAAATGTCAAAATAATAGCTCCCAAATGAAAATCGATATATGTCTTGTGGTAATAGTAACTCTGCGAGATTTCGAATCAAATTAGTTTAAAGTAAATATTTGATTATAAAAAAAAAACCAACTAATTTTAAATGTACATTTTTGTGAACTGAGTATCCGTAATAAATAATATTTAATTTCAAAACAACCAAATGGACAGCATTCTCTTATAGACGTTTGGATCATTGCATTACAAATTTACGACACAATGTACCTACCTAAAATACTTAAAACACTGATATGTATTACAATTTATGTATCACTATATATCCACGGCTATATTTTTGTAATAATTTTGTTACTATTCTAATTACACACTTTTTTAGTACAGCACATAGTGGGGTCACCATCATTTTTATTCAAATATATTTCACTAATTGTACCTAATTTGTTATTAATTAAAATAATATAAATCTGCAGCCATAAATTAGTTACACACCTTATAATTTCATACTACTCATAAGTTAATAACGATTTTCATATTTTAATTAGCAAGTATAATTGCAAGTGATATAATACAATTAATCAATAATACAATCTATACAATATGAAAAATAATAACTATTTTAACTAATTGCGTCGATATACGTATGTATATAAAATAAGCATGTGCATGTATATTTTACATCCCTAAAATACAGTTTATCGGATAATTTTGATACATCATTAATTTTAACAATTGCACTGAATATATTGTATTAATTAGGCTACATAACTAACCAGCATTACCCACAATTTTTCAGTGAACAAAGATGTAGGAATGGAATTTTAGTTCATTATTTTATGTTTATGTACAATCATTTGATTCGCTATATTATATCGGTAGTATTTAATTGTTATATAAGAATACCTAACTTCCATTTGTAGGTATAAACCGCATTGAATTCAGTCCAATTATAAATTAAGCATTTCGAATACCGTTAATTCAAATAAGTACATAATTAAAATTTTGCTTATAAAACATAAATTGTTCTAATATTTTAAATTATATTTTCATACTGAAATTGTAAAAATATTTAACTATTTAGCATTGTTAGTTGGTTATGAGAATAAAATTACATAGAAAATAATGGTTTCGTGTATTCGTGGAAAATATATAGAATAATATCTTGCTCAATATGCTCCTTATACGAATGGCACCACGATAAAAATATAAAATAATAATAAAATACTTATAAACGGTGCCCCCTGCCGGCTGCCACGCGTCGTCTTGCCGTTTATTATTATTTTTCAAACCATCTCCGCATACTATAGTTAGTTGCCCACCGCAACACTTCGACCGAGTCGATTAAGTAATATTGTATCGGGTTTCGTGACTAAAACGTCGGAGGTCTAGATTAAGTCATCAGGCGGACACGGTCGTGACGTATGCCATCAGAATCCGACGGCTCACTGAAATAATGATACGGCGATAATAGAATAATATAAATACATATCCATAATCCGTGTGCATCAATAGGAGATTACCGTAGCCCGTACGTTGTTTCCCTGGCGGAAATTAAATGGTAGGTTACAGTAAACAATTAGTACGTTGGCGCTCAGGGGCAGGAAGATACGCCCAAGGTTTATATGGGAATTTGTGCTTGGGGTCGGCCGGGGTCAGGAATAAAAACGAAATAAAAAAACGACCCAAAAACCGCCTTGGGGACCGGACGTTTTTTTCATCATATTCACGAATTATTATTACATTCCGGTCTGTGTTATATTGTTGGTGTTTTTTTTTTGTTCTCAATGAAACCGAGACCAGACTGACAAAATTCGACGCTGTGGGTATCATCATCTCTTGGGCCTAGATAATATTTTAATGTCCGTGCCCGATAACGATCATCCCATACAAAAATATAAAACCGTTGACCACATATGAAGTCAAAGTCCCACAAGACGAAACGGATCGGTAATAGGTTTTATTTTTCCTTAACAATAGCCCCGCCCTGCCAGCGTTCTCAGCGACGCCAGTTTATTCATTTTACTTGGCATTCAGACGTGTCATACCCACGATTATTAAATTTGTTGTTTTGCTTTCTCTCTTCGATATACTTATATACATATATATAATTTTTTTAAACAGTTCGATTGAATATCATTCGGAAACATTTATACCTATAACCTATTATCGAGTCTTATAATAATTATAATAATGATATAGGTAATATGCATATTACTTCTTTTAATATTAAAAGACTTAAATAGCTTTAAATGTAAATAACTTACAAGTTCAACTGGATAATGAAAAATAATAATTTATAATTTAAAAATTATTACACATGTAACGATAAAGGTTTTGTGTTTCAATGTATCTATGTAGAAAAATAGTGTTTATGTGTAATACTTATGTCCACAAAAGTATGATGGTTATTGAGTTCAATTTAATAATTCTTGTAGTTTGTATAGGTAATTGGATTTTTACACAATAAAGTAAATCGACATTTTTTTGCCAAAAAAAAAAAAAATAATAATATGGTAACAACTATTGACTCATTCAATTTTAAAATATCTTTTTTTTTGTTTTTATTACACACTTGTGTTTAATTTATTTGTCAGTTAAATATGTTTTAAACATCCATTCATTTTTTATCCATATTTTATAACCATGAATTACATTACAATAGTTGTTTAATATGTGATTTCAATTCTAAAGTCATCGTATTTTGTGTCTTATTATGCATTTCGTATTTCATTCAAATGGTCTGACCAAAATATACTAAAACTATCTTATAAATAAATTAAACCTTCTTATATATTCTTATGAATTAGTGGCCACCAAATTTTATTTTTTTTTTATTACGTATTATCGGTTATTTAAGCTCGTAGATAACCAATGACCATGTACAATAGACAATAGTAGTATTTAAAATATTACCGTGTTGTGCCTACTGAATTAGCTCTATTATAATGTATATTTCTTGTTAACACAATAATTATATAACTATAGAAGTATAGTACGTATTAGAGTATTACAATTTTTATTGAATTATAAGTTATAACATATAATATACTCAGTTCAGAATAAAATGAAAAATAAAATTGTTTTTGCTAAATTATTATAAAAAAGGATATTTTTATTAGTATTAATATAAATAATAAATTACCAAAAAGTTCCTATTAATAAATAATAATGCATTATATTTATATTATTTATACCTGAGAATTCTAATCAAAAGTATTCACACATTTTAATTTATTGGTATATGCGTTTTCAATAGAAACGCGGTCGTTAACTTTATCGAGTGCGGAGTAAATTATTCACACTCTGGAATATTGGTTTATTTTTATCTTCAACATTTCATGCATAAGGAGTCTATAATATGGTAATGGTATTGAGTAAATTTCATCTGAAGTCAAATAAATTTTATATCGGAATATCGAATAGTTTTCGACTAATTGGCGTTGTATGGAAAAACGATTTATTGATCAAGTCGAGTTCTCGAGTAAATAATATGGAATATTATATTACATCTATGAGATATCACGAACATATAGTGTGTGCTGTTAAATATTTGTCGAAAAAGAAGACACCACCTTGTGTGTGTGTGTGGTTTATTCTGTGGGCATCGTCTCGATATTACACGATGATAATTGATAATAATTGATTGACGCCGTCGCGCTTGTAATTGAATACGAAATGTTGGATATTGACACGCAACCAGCTGCAGCGCCGGTAGGTCGTATGACGGGCGTGTCGTTGTAATTACACGGTAATTATTATATTATACAATAATATTCGGAGCCGCGCAGTCCGTCGATAAAAAATATATGTAGTAAACACCAAAAACGTATGCGTCCGTGTGTGTCTCTGTGTGTACAATATTCCCACGAGATCGCCGTTTGACCGTATATGTACGCAAATTAGGTGTATATATGTACAATGTACGTATTATGGGCAGTATCCGATATTATATTAGTATATCATCTCAAGGCGTAGAAGAGCCTCATTAAAAATGTAAAAAAAACTTAGTTGGAAAGAAAAAAACAACTGGTATAGTGCATAGATCATTCCGTTATCGAATGTTTCAATTATTAAAGAATAATATAATAGTAATAGTAATAATAATAATACAAATAAAATTATAAAAATATACACGCGTATTCTATGCTACGATCGTCGGTGTGACCCACGGCGCCTCGACTCCTCACCACAGTCCGACGATTTAACATTTAACAATATTATTTTATTTCGGTAATATTTATTAGGTGTTTGTTTTAGAAGGCACCTATATGAAGTATTATGTAAAGCCGAGTCGAATGTACGATCGTGCGTTTTCCTCGAGGGCTGATATCGCACTGCTACGTGTACAAAACGTGTTGGTGCTTGTGATGTTTACACGGTAAATATATAATATGTAAGCATGTACAATAATAATATATCACATTACTTATTGTATTTCAATTATGATTTCCAAAACAAACATTCTCAACAACGGCCCGAAGGCAATGGGCTGTGAAATCCCATAGAGTACTTTGAGTGTTTTCTAACCAATTATCGTCCATCGTAAATTTAATAAACTTTAATCAATTATTATTATTATTATTATTATTATTATACTGAGTAGTGGACGGTGAATATTATAATAACATCGTCGTCGTCTTCACTCATCAGCCGGGGTATAGTCGTAATTTGCATTTCATTAGGTACATTTTTTTTGTGATTGCGGACTTGTGGTACCAATTAGGTTTTTCTTTTGAAAATAGTTATATAAATAGTTGTATAAATAGTTAATATACTAATAAACCAATATATATATGTCATACTATGTCGTTTTGGCAATTTTAAATTTACCTATACCTATTTGGCTGTTCATTATTAATTTATTCAACATGATGTACCTACAAATAATATAAATCTACTGTAAAATAATCATTAAGAATCCGGAACCACTACAACTATTGTTTTTTGTTAGTATTATTTGGTACTTGTATGGTTGAAATGTTGAATTGTAGTACCTATTAGGATTATAAACAAACTTTGTTGTGAATATTTTTGTTTCTAGTATATCTAAACATTAACACAATATAACCAACTATACGTATTAAATACAAATAGGTATAAAGTATTTATCGTTTGAGGATAAAATAATTATGCAATACATTGTGAAATATCGTATAAATAGATTATAATATATATACTAATATAGTTGGGTGGTTATATAGCTTATGTATATAAAGTTCAACAAGACCTAACCTTGCTCTTTGTTACTATTAGGTGTATATACTATACTGTAATGTATAGTATTTTTTTTCAATGTATAAACTGATTTACGTACATTAAAATGATTAAATACGTATATAAGTATATAAATATAATAATATGATCATAGTATAACTAACACCAACCATGTTTACTTTTAGGTGCCTAATCGTTTATCATTTTTTATTCCGATTTATTTCAACTTTAATTTGTAAGTTATAATACTATGTAGTTCTTATATAGATACAAAAGATTCTTGACTATTTAGTATTTTAGCACTTAATTTTAACATAAAAATACCGATGAAAATAAAACTTAATAAACTACACAATTTGTATAATTTAATTAAACATAATAATATACACTATCGTAGCTCGTACCTATAATAATAGAATAATACTTTAGCATGGACTTATTATCCCGCGGTTACGGATCGTAAAATGTTATATTGTAACGCTGCCCGCTGTCTGGACTTAACGCCAATGTTATGTACTTTTTCTACACATAACATATAAAAGATAAAGCTGTACGTGTAATGAACATCGAACAGCATTAGTTGTTTTTAAAATAATTAAAAAAACACATTGAATAAGGACATTAAAACAATATGTTATATATTTTGAAATCAAGTTGATAAATATAGGTATAGCACAGAGTCACCGAACCAACTGATTTATAGTGTTTGGTAACGGCAAGTACTTAAAGGAAATCAAATATGATAATATAAAATACATTTTTGTGTAACAGATAATATATTATTAAAATATATTATTATTACAAAAAAAATAACGATCAAATAAAAATAAATATAATATAATTAATCAAGTTATTGATTTATAGCTCCTGAATAAATTAAAAAATATTTTATTGTGTATAGTTTTGTAGTTTTGTGTGAATATTATGGTTTAGGAGGGTGATATATTTTTTTAAATTGTTCTTATTAGTTAATTACCTAATATAATTTTTCAAGCAATCGTGCTGAGATAATAAATCGTGCTGTGATTATTTATAGTATAAATTTTATACCAATAGAAATGTATTTATTTAGATGAGAAATTAGCATACATTAAAAAGAAATTAAAAATCGGATCCCGTTGAAAAAAAGTACTAGGTATAATATTATAGTATTGACATTTTAAAAGCTAAAAAATTAAAATGAATTATAACAATTAACAATTGTTAAAAATTGTTTAGCTATAAAATATTACTATAAATTATTAAAATAACAAAATCCATAAAAATAGCCACTAGGTATGCGTGCTTCGATTCAAGACCTATAATACTGACGTGACCGAGGTCTCACGACAATGCGGGTGCCTGTGGTCCGATAAAAACTAAACAATGTCAAAGTATGAGCACCTATATTATCCATTATAATAATATTATAAGCATAGTTTAGCAATATTATAACCCCAGTGAACACGAAGCAGGCGGTTTAATAAGGATACGGTACAGGAGACGAGCTATAAACGATTATTTACGTGCTCCTCAAATCACAATGTATAATGAAAAATTATATTAATCGTGCATTATAATATGATTATACGAATGCCGCTCCTCACATGCATACGCACAGCATTATGTAGGACGGCTGCTAGAGGACGCACGATACGTTGCTACAATTCCCAAGTGGTTGTCATCTATATCGCGGTATTTTATAGGAAAAAAAATGCAATGATAGTAATATTATGGATTTAAGGGAAACAACAATCACGTCGATGATGAGAAGCAACTAAATAATAAACATAATACTATATTATATTATTATGTACTATAATATAAAAAACAACTAAAAAGACATAGAAATCGTGCCGTCCTATATTTTTCCATCTATATGAGAATATAATATTACTCATTAATAATGTATGGACTATTTATTGTGTATGTGATGGCCATTGTAGCTACGGTAACCTATAGTTTATAGGTTTCCGGTATATAATTATTAAATTGAATGTAGATTAAACGCCATACCAACGCCACATTTGATAATAAAATGGCCAATAACAAAAATCGCGATAGTCATAATAATATAATATTATACCCAAGTACGCGTATTTAAATATTGACAAGCCCCGTATAATACCTACGGATAAAAACGTTTAATGTAATATTAATTCAGCAACAAAGTTACACGAACAACGTTTTTAAATTACATGACAGCTAAAACGTTTTTCCTTCGAATTCGTGTGTATAAAATTAATCAATACGTACCTTATACCATTATTATTATTATTATGTATATTTTCTTTCGATAAAACTCATAAAATATCCGTCCGAGTTAAAAATATGTACATATACAGGCATACAGCGCATTGCACGATAAACAATAAAAGAGATTACTGAAACAGAGATGCACGCAATATAATATGCGGACAGCGAAAACGAGTCTGGCAAAATCGAGATGCTTGTAAAATATTCGACATAGTATAATAATATTACACTATCGAACGTTAGAACGACTGACATAATATTATACATATTACATCGATAAAAATGTAGTCGGACAACTGTCGGCTGCGCGGACTCGTAAACTCGATATTCGCTTGTCGCAAAGTCTATGAAAATTAGCTGTCTTCGAAACCAACTCGATCAAAATATATCATGCGGAATACATTCGTGAATTGTTTATGAGTATATTTGCAGAATTCTTTCACAAAATATTTCAGAAATTTCAGAAATTTTAAATTCAGAAGTATTCCCCGGATGGGGTTTGATACGAGCAGGCACAAGCCCACAACATCGCTCCCAAATTCACAGCTGTATTTTTACTATACCTATTAGATAAATTAATGTACTATACGGAATCAACAGGATATTTATGTACGAAAAACGTTAATTGGTAGTGCAACAAAATCACGTGCTTGTATGTAGAAAGGGAGAGATAAAGGAAAAATGTTCTCATTAAGGGGGGAGGGTTGAAAATATTGAGGGTGTAACCATAGGTATTTCTTCTAAAGCCCCGTCATCCCCCTCTACGAGACGCATATAAACACCACCATAATCGGGTGACTCTTCAGCCAGTGCTCGAAATGTAACATTTACCAAACAAAATATTAGGTAATATGGTATGTTTATATAAAATAGGTCTGTAAAAAAGAATGTTAAACTTTTTTTCTTTGTGAACCTAATCTGAATATTGGTAAATTATAAGCCCTAAAATGCACTATTTTATTAAATGTCTGTACTTAGATAAAAAGCATATACCTACCCTATCGCATTAGCACACAAGCATATTATATAGAACTCTTCGGTACTAGGATTACTTAGCAAGTCTATTATTAAAAACATTGACAACAAATAATGAGTAATACTGAAGTAAGTATATAGTAACAGTAAGTAATAAATTATAGACATTTTTTTTTGTTATAACTTAATTAATTTAAATTTTTATAAAATTAAATATCGGTTATTTTATCAAAGAATCAAATAATATTATTTACTAGAAATTATAATAACAAATATTTTCATATTATATGAGGTGATTAATAATTAATATTAACTTAAATATTCGTTTTTGTTATTCATAAAGTTCTATCTACATTTACTTTTTTTTCGGCGGGCGAAATAATAAGTTTGCATCAATACGCTTTACAAGATGGATTAATACAGCCACCATTGCTCTCCCCCCCCTGTCGCAGCACCCCGTGATAAGATGACAGATGTAATTACTGCTCATAATTTTTTTATTCCTATATTATATTATCAGAGGAGTTGCCAGGAGTTTAATATGGGAGAAATTTAGGAGGGTGGAGCTTTAGGAATTTTGTAAAATAATTTTTGTAATATAATATTATAATATAACTTAAAATAAACACAGTCAACGGGGTAGGGGATTGTGGCCCCCTAAACCACAATGGCTATGCCTTAGTACTATATATTAACTACTTGTAAAATGTTTATTTGTTAAGCCATTAGGGTTTGTAGTGTCTAAAAAAATGTTTGTATTTAAATCAAGTGCATTAACATTTGAAATTGTGATATAAAAATGTATTCAACGATGGTGTCCTGGTGTCCATTTAGGTTATGCCTATAGCCTGTATATTATACTCTATATTGTAATATATAAAATGCATACGAAAATAACTTTTGGGCGTTAGCGTGTCTGCGTGTATAATAATAATATTAATATATAATATTATAAATTATAATGTCCTCCTGTTGTGTTATAGTCGTTTAACGTCATTTTGTGTAAATGTCGCCTTAACATACAGCTCTCCGGCGACTTGACACGACTGCAACTGCACGCACAAACAAAATATTTGTGTGAAGAACGACGACTGTATCATGCGACACTGAGATAAATTATACGCTATTCGACATTTGTGAAAATAAAATGGAGCAATAAGAGCATAATATAGTTTCAACTGGTAATATTATATATTTATATTTTATAGTAATCATTTTGTGTTCACCGTACGTCATGATTTCAGTATACCTACTCATGGAGTTCGTGTGGTGAGGTACCTGCAGCTACCTATACCATAAATATAATAAATACACTTCTATTATAGTAATATAGGTAGGTTAGTAAATAATAATAAACAATGGATTTTATCTCTCCACGGGACGGTTCGTGTACACACGAATCAAAGATATATTACGAAAAAATACGAACATCGGAATATCATAAAAGATAAAAACACAGATATTCGTAGAGTTTTTGGCATCTAGATTGTACACGTACGCAATGGTGTCATTGTTGCTTAGTGTTATATCACTTATATAAGTGGGTACCTACTTAGCAATCTTTAAGTACTGTCGTTCTGTACATGCCACATGGGTATTTCATTATTATGTCACGTCATTTTAACGAGATCCGATATTTATTTCGTAAAAGCAGAACACAGGACGTATTGCGAGTCTACCCAAACTCTGAGAAAGGGATGAGTAGGTATAGGAGGGGATAGGATTGTGAAGTTCTGCATGTTTGAGAACCGAAGTACTTGAAAAATACAAGTTACAGCCTTAGTACAGAATAATTGTAGGAAAACATATTTTAGGTCATACAATTAATAATCATACGTAAAACCGAATGTATAAATATTTTAAAATATTCTTTTATAGGACAGCCATTTGTGTCATTACAAAATTAAAATAAAGTAAATTGCATTGTAATAGTGCCTATATGTTAATGTTAATCAATAATAATTAAGTATTAAATTTATTTTTATTTTAAATATTGTTGATACACTGTGTGAATTAAGATTGACATTGTGAAATCGGGACGTTTAATTAAAACCGGCACTTTTATTTTATCATCTCGACGATGCATACGATTTAGCAGGATAGCCGTGACTCGTTGTACTGATATATGGGTAGGTAATACTGGCTAAGTTAGGATGTCTGGTCACACCACATTGTAAGCAATATTATATTATTTTAATGTTTATCCAACTGGTGGATTTTCGTATTTGTCGAATATAATGTTATGCGTTTGCGTATATTATACTATATAATATAGATTTATGTATAACAATACACTGTACGTCTGCAGTACTGCAGGTACCTATGGTGATGTAATATAGCACTATATTGTACATGATATATTACCTAACGGTGACTATAAAATAATACTCGTCCAGTGAATTTTCTAAAATTGTATTATTGTAATATTATAATATATAAGTTATAGTATTATAGGTATGATATAGTAGTCTGGCCGAGGCAATTATCGGGAAAAAAGAAAACCCGGTCCCGCCGCACCTGTTGTTTGCGGGACGACCATTAAAATAAGAACGAGACAACACAGCACCGACGACGACTTGTCGAACACCTCTGTTAACGTCCTGCCCTCGCGCTGGACACGACACATCCGAACACGATAAAGCTTTATTACACACACGCGCGCCGCGTCGTACAATATCGGAAATGGCGTCCTATCTTCCCAAACACGTACCTACCTATATAATAATATGTATATTATTATTATTATACCATCGTTACCCGCTTGTATTTTATTGTTTGGCGCCCGCCGCCGATCACCGCGTGCTGGTAAATTATTATTTTACTGTATGCATATACCTCCTATGGAAGGCACCTATATAGTATATGTGGAACTCATGCGTGTAATCTTGAGTAAAATTCTCTTTTTTTTCGGTGTGAATGTGTGTACAATTCTTTTTTTTATTATTATTCACACAAATACCGTCGACGGAACACCATAAAACGTCGCCCGAACCAGATAACGCTATTAGGGCCATACCGTCGGGCTCGCGCGAGCTAGCTCGGCGGCTAATTAGTTAGGTCGGTTGTCGTGTTCTCCACTCGCCGCCGCGGCAAAGGTGACACACACACACACACTCGCATACTCACGAGTCACGAGCGACCGGTTTTCGGCCACTGCAGCCGTTAATCAAGTGCCGCGACACTGCAACTCACCCGTATAGCACAACCACGAAGACCGAATAGTGAGAATAATATGAGAAGAAAAAAATCCGAATACAAGGACGAGCTTTGTATTCAACACCTAATATTTACATCGTTACTCGTTATTATATTAATTTCACGTTTATTCATCTACTCGGGCTCGGTCTCCGAGAAGATTGCCAACGGATTGTCAACTGGTATGTTATTATACCTACTTACGAAGGTCCGTAGACAAATTCAATGGATATGGCCATGTAGGTACCTACCACTAATTAAATTAATGCCGACGATAGTAGTATCGTGATGTCGGTTGATGTGTTATCTTTTTATAGTTTTTAATATTATGAGTGATTTTCGTTGGTTTGTCACTATTATTGGATGTATATAAAAATATTGAAATTAAAAAGTAATAATCGTTATTCATTACAAGCTATAGCAGTAATTAAAAAAGTGATTGGCAAGATTTTTATTTTTGTTAAAAAAATGGCATCGAAAATGGGTGGATAAATTGTATTACTTAAAATTAAATCATAAAAATTATTTCCTAGAAATAATCGCAGTTTGAAAGGTTATTTACCATTTAGCATAAGTTCAAAGTTATACTTATAACTTATAAGACGTATTTTATATTTGTTATTGACATCTTCGTAATATTTTAATTACATTATGTCTCACTGACAACTTTGGCGTAAAATATTTGCATGAGTAAGTACTTAATAGGTTTTTCCTAATGGTATTTATTGACATTTCCTAGTGCACAAGTATATTGACTTGTGTACCTACCTATAATTACTAAATAAAGTAGATAGTTGCACATATTATATTATATTTCAGTAATAATTGTCTGTCACGCGTGCATCAGAGAATGTCATTTTTTTTGTCTTCCCTCTATAGTGGTTAGTAAGTACCTATAGAATTTAATTATTTTCCAATTCTCATAACGAGTTCACATAAAGCAATTCTTATAACGACGTTGAGCCGATTTTACGATTGTGAATTTTTTGTGAATATGTGATGGTTATAAGAACGTCGGTTTATTGCTGATGCCACGATGCACTTATTTCCAATTATACTTATACATCGATGTTGTTGGAATATTTATTTTCATCTTATCATCATAAACTAATGTTGCGGGAGTAAAAAAACTGTGGCGTGAAAAATGCTGACTGTCGACATTGTTTTATTGTTGATAAATTTCATATTTTAATAACACGAGCAATGAACGAGGTCGCAATCACATTGTTTCGAGTCCGGTTATCACTGCGGGTGACCGTCTACACCCCGTACCACTAACTTAAGACAGCACATAGAAAACAATTGGATGTGGGCGGATAAAACTGTTGTCAAATTTCATACCTATTTTTATTTTGCAGTAAATCCTATACTGGCTATATCTAAATAATATTTTAAACACATTACATTATAAAATCATGTTATCATTGTAAGGAAGTCATTATTACGTCAATATTTTTTTTGTATATTTTCATGAATAATATTGATTTATGCAATTATTTACATACAAAGAACGACAATTATAATATAATGATTGTTGATTGTTAAATGAATCACTCCGTAGAATCTATTACTTATAATTAATTGTCATAGTAATTGAACCCCGCATTTATTAAATAAAGTAAGCTCAATAAATATAGGTAGTAGATACTTGCTTTTTGTAATTTTATTTTGTAATTTGTAAGTATATTATCTATTTGTTTTAATTTAATACATTCGTAATTTATTTATAACTCAAAAAATGTTTAGTTTTAATTTAATTTGTTTTAGAAAAATTCACTGTCAAAAAATATTTGTTAAAAACACACGGGTTTTCTTATAATGAAACCAACAAAAGTTATGGGACCAAAACGTATGATAAGAGAATCACTATTGAAATGTATAAATAGTTGCAAACAGTTAAAATTACTAAAAACTAAAAGTAAAAAAGATAAAATTCGATTATTAAAAACTAAAATGTCTGTAGTAAACGTTAAAAATAAAATTAATAATTATGAAGCCGGTGAAAACGAAAAATATTGTAACTATAAACCAGTTGATTTGTCAAAAAGAATCAGAGCTAACAAGATAGTGAAACACAAAATAAAAATTCATGAAAAATTTCAGTGTCCAGACATTGTGAAAGCTGAAAAAAAAATGTTAAAAATGCCATCAAAAATTTTTAGTCGAAAATTTTCTAAGTATAAAGATGTTCAACAAAAGTTAAGAGCCAAATTCAAATCTACGTATAAAAGTAGTGGACAATTTGATCAAAGCTCAACTAAATATAAAGCATACGTAAATAAAAATAAAAATAATAAAAACAAATCATTACTGAAATATTCTATGTGTAGTTTTGGTTTTAATAGAGAAATACAAAAAAAGAAGCGCACCGTGCTGTGTCCAGAACTTCCAGGGAAAGGGACTTACAATCATCGCTTTGCTTATGATGACGCATTGCAGTTACAACGGAAGGGTATTGAGGTAGACGTATTGTATAAAGTGAAAAATAAAACTGACTCCATTTATGTCATAAACGGAGAATTTCTATGGACGAAGAATAAACGATCGGCTACTAGCTTTAAATCACCCAAAAAATCTAAAGTAGTTTTAAATACTACAGATAAAATAAATCAAAATCAAAAACTTGCTGAATCACTAATGTCAAAATCAATACATGAAAGGGCCGAATTGGCTAAAATGCTGAAGGAAAATGAACGGAAAAAAAGATTAGCTAAAATGGTTTTATTACATAAAGCAGAAGCTGAAAGAGAAAAAAAACTAAGACTTGAAGAACTTATAAGGAAACGAGACTTGGAGAATATAGAGAAGGATCTTCGTGCTAAAGAGTTAAGCAAAATGTTAGCAGAAAAATCGTTAAAAAAGAAAGCAAATGAAGAAAAATTAAAGCAAAAACAAATGAAAATAAATAGTGCAAAATATTATGCTGAAAAGGAAAAATTAAAAGGACTGAATTTGCAGCAAAATATAGAGTCATTAAATAACAATAAATATAATGAACAAGTAATAAACGAGAAAAATGGCTACGTTGGACTTGAGGTATAAATGCATAATAAAGTTATTTTAATTAGTTTTTTCTATTTTAATTAAATAGACTACACATTATAGGTATATATACACAATACACAGCGGTATTATCAATGGGCAATGGCCGAAATTATGAATCTTAAATTTTACGTATATCCAAAACTATAATATTACAGATTGTAAAAATTATAAATACAGAAAAAAATGTTTCTCCAGTCAGTACTTCACCATTATTTTTTTTATGTTTAATTTAAACGCTGATCTCCTACGCTAGTATCTTGATAGGTACTTGTTTTTAAAATTAATTTTACTTTTTTAATGTATTTTTTATGAGATATTAGATATTTGTTTGATTTTAAAATGATTCATCTTGAAAAATTTTAAAATTTTGCATTCAAATTTGAATTTAAGTTATATTACCTAGGTAATCATTATTTAAAGTTAAGATCTTAATCTTAAAAGATTCCAAATTTGATAACCTATACATATTATTTAAATTGTTGTGGATAATAATATTGTTATGCAAAATGTTGAAAAATAAATTAAAACTTTTTTAAATAGTCTTTTTTTTTAGTCTATGAATTGTGTTTTTCGAAAACTTAAATTTTATTAATTATCAAATATCCATAAAAATATGTATTTTTTTGCGTAATCGCAGCATATGGGCGCACCACTTTTAAGACTTGTCTCTTACATAAAGACTCTCTTTTATGGATATTTATATATTATACTATTCAATATACCTACCTACTATATTAATCTATTTTAATGTAATATAATGATTTATTATAGGGACAATAACATTTTATGATTAATTTTATAATATAATATACTACCTATTGCTTATTTATAGTGGGCATTATTTTTATATTTTCTGTAGGTCATTACTGATTCAAACATTATTAATCATATCAGTCGATGGGCATTACAGAATGATGGCGTCTTTACCATGTCATGGTTAAAAACTGTAGTTCGTCGGATTGATTCTTTGGATGGGCGAGTAGATACAATGTATAAGAATAAATGGATTCAGATTGCCATTGATAAAGTGGTCAATGTAATGACAGAGAAAAAACTGATGTCTGATTTTTGTAAAAAAGATTTAAGTCACCGAAAATTGTTGTGCAATAAAAGTATCCAGGTGAAGTTTACCTTAATAATATGATAGCTCGTGAGTCACGATATTGATGGCTAACGTAACGATAACACAATTATCAGACATTTAGTGTTTGCCATTTGGATTTAAAAAATAAAATAATATTTAAAAAAACAAAATTATTTTTATTTTTATATAAAATTTTAAAAAAATATTATATTTCTTCAAGTTTAAAAAAATTAGAAATATTTATTGGTTGGTAAACGAATTAAACGATTTAGGTCAATATAGTTGCTTGTTGCCATTATGAACAAGAATTATTACAAATATTGTAATTAGGTTATATAATTTAGTTATTTAAATATATATATATATATATATATAATATAAATATATTTACATTGGGAATAATATTATAATATAATATCTTTATATAATCGCCAGAAAAATGTTTTCGGTTTGAACTAAAAATATGTTTTGTACATAGAAAATTATCACTCAATAACAGCTGACGTTATTAATGCATATATTTCAGACATAAATAATTGTTCAGGTTATATCGTCATAAATTTAACCGTCTCCAGACCACTACGCGCTACTCCGCACATCGATTGTAATATATTATACATTTATATCGGCAGCAGTTGAATATAGGAGTGAGTATATACATATAGTATATACCTTACTCTGTCGATAAGAACTTCCGGTAGACTTATTCCATATTTGTTACTGTAAGGCAGACGGTCGTGACAAATAAAAATATAATATAAAAATAATTTATAAATTTAATATTAAATTATAATTCTAAATTTCTGTTCAATAACGATTACCAGAGAAAATCTTATTTTATGAGTTATGAGTGAAAAATAAAATTATTATATGAAATAGGTTGCCTTTGGTTATTTAGTGTTTTTGTAAACGATAATTTAATAATATATGAATCAAGGAAACCCTCTCCCCCTGTCTGTTTTCGGTGTAGTAGAACATCTTACCCTGATACATTTTTTGATGGTACATTTCCCCCATACTTACTTGAAAGTTAACTATTTAAGTCAAATTTTTTTTTTGCCTCTTGTCTAATTTTATCTGAATACAGAATGAATTTTCAAATATTTTCACAAATATAATAAATTATAGATGTAGGTATTTAAGTATTTGTATTTTTTATCATGGTCTACTTGAAACAGTACAAATTGCTATTATAAAAAAAAAAAAAAAATTAGTAATGTTTAATACAAGTATTATATATTAAGTATATGATAATACATAATATATATTTGACACAATAAAAAGTAATTTTTAAAAAAAAAATTGAGTAATATATAATTTCAAATAAAAATACATAACTAATAGTTAAAAGATTTTCTAAATAAAATATTTGGATGTCTGTCTTTAGACAACATTAGACATTACCTTAACGAAAAATAAATAATTTCATATTAAATAGTAAGTATAATATAATTTTATTAAATAATAAACTTTTAAAAGTAGTTATGGGTAGAGGGAGAAATTTATGCATCAAAAATGTCCATTTACCATAATATATGTATAAGATAGTCGATAATAATGAAATTTAATAAAAAAATAATTTTGATTATAAAAATAATTATCCAAAATGTAAATGATTACAAAAATTATATTTACTTAAATACTTACGCTTTGTTAGTTATTAATAACTTATTAATTATTATAATAATTTAATATTTTATAGTTATTTCTTGAATTGATTAAATAATAAGTATCCCGAATAATAAAATTATTATAATAATTATAATATATATATTTTTTTAATCATAAATATTCAAATGTAAATTATAATATTTTGAGACTATAATATTAGTTTATTTTATATATAAAGATTCAACATCAAGAATTATAACTTATAATATGTCATGTAACTGACTTTATAAAGATTAAATTATAAATAAATTTAGTTTCTTAAAGAAAAGTATAATATTTTTATTTTATCATATTAAACGGATTAAGATAATTATCTAAAAATGTATTGTAAAGAGTTGATAATGCTGTTGTAATTGTTTCGTTACCGTGACAAAGTTTACCACTCTAAATTATTACAAAACGGATTTTATTAGTTAAAAGGTATGCTCTAAAAGCATGTTTTTTCTTTACACATACTATATGGTTGGAATTTGAGTGTGAGATTTGAGTGGGTGGCTAAAATTTATTGTAAAACCAATATAATTGCTCAGAGTATAAAATAATAATAATAATTATACATTTTTGTTTGCACTGTTTTATATTTTATACAGGTATCCCCTAGTTTTGTAATCAAAAATAAAAGAATGATGAAATGCTTCAAACCTCATACTTCAATCGGCATTCGCAAGTCTCCGAAGTTCTCCGGATGTCCAAGTGATGGTCAGGGCGTTAGAAAACTGCACAAGGTGATTAAAACAGAAGGTAGCTATTTTCAAGTGATCAGCGTGGATGCCTTTGGGTCATATCGTTGCAAGGAGCGGATGAATTAAATTTGGTTTCGTGTGGGTAAACCGGAAGTAACGGAAATAATATAATATGCCGCCGTTCTAATTTTGAACGTCCGTCGTGTTTAATAAATTATAATACTTGTCAGTTATTAAGTGTTATTACACTAAAACAGATCGATCTGGGGCTATTCTAGGATTTTTAAGCGACCAATATACATTTTCAAAAAGTTCGATTTTACGTATAATAAAATTATAAGTGTAATGATGGATATAATATATTATATAGTATATACTATGGTATTGGTACTTATTGGCTAATTTCTTTTACCTATTTACCTATCTATCTACCTGGTTGATACCGAGTTGCGGTTGAGATTATAATAGGTAAAAAAAAAAATCCGAGTTGCGGTCGGGATCAAAACAGGTAAAATATCAAAATAAGTAAAAATCCTAGTTGCGGTAAAAAAATATGATTAATAATTATTATGTTTTAAATATTGACAAAGTTACATATTATTATGCTAAATACAAAAATTAAACGATCAAAATACGTTACGTCAAAATACAAATTTATAGTTAGTTGTGTTAGTTACTCATATTTGTATGATGCACATTTCACAATTTTTATTAGTGCAACTCCAAGACATTTCTCCTGTCTTAAGAAGACGGTACTCTCTAAATTTAAAATTATTTAATACAAGCAAAATTTTCCCTTTTTCACTATACATTGCAGATAGTTGTGGCATTTTAACGTGTTGATACAAAAACGTCTTGCAATAGACTAAACGATATAACGTTGACTTACGTTGACGTACGATAACATTGTGGATAAAGCTGGCGCCTCGTATCATAATAATTGGTGTAATTATACGTGAAAATAATAAATTACAAAATTTTGCTAAAAAGGGATACTGATATAGGTACAAAATACTGCTTCACCGTTAGATCGTGAAATTATTGGCGTGAAAATCGGATAAGAGCATCGGATAATCGATAACCGGATACTGACCGCAATTAAGACGTTAATTTAAGCTTCAATATTATTAAGACCGCAATTCGTCTATTGCGACCGCAACTCGGACAATACCATCTACCTATACTCTAATAAGTCTGATGTAAAAGGTATCATAGTTGTAAGTTGTACCTATTATTTTTTATATGTTCTTATTACCTTATCCATTATTCCGGCTTCAAAATATTATATTTGTGAATTACAAGTCCCAACTCACAACAGTTGTATTCAGGTGTATATTATGTACACCTGTATCAGCCTGTACCTACCTTACAGGGGAGTAATCTCAGAGTTTTTCAGGTGTGTAAGGTTTCAAGAAGGGGCGATTGAAAACTCTGCCAGAATACCGGTTAAATAAAAAGGTAATAAAATGGTCTAATGTAAACTCCACCTTTTTTATTTTCTTACCTATACCTAATGGATATTTAGAACCTCCATCAGTGCTTATGTAAAACTTAATAATATATCTCAACTAAAGAAGCTCAAAAATCCAATATGATAGTGTTAGAGAACGTTATAAATAGTTTTGATAATGGATTTATATTAGACTGAGATGTCAAAATGTCTGCAAATTTTATCTCATCATTTGAGTTCACAGTTTCACATTTATAACATAACATAACATACCTAAGTTGCTAGATACATATTTTATGATTATTAAAATTATTTATTATGATAATACATTAATACCTACAAATGTTAATTTGCATGATTTGTTCTGACAGTTATTATATTTATTAATTTTTGTATATTTTTTGGGATATTAGAGCAATGTACATGATATCTGTCCATTGTATTAATTTTATATTATGACTTGATTTTCACTTGATTGGTTTTACTGGTAGAGTTTCCATGAACCAAATGTTATCTGTTTTTTTTCTGGCAGAGTTTACATGTGTCCTCAAGAAGGCCAATTTGAAATTTTACCACACTATAATATAAGAAAAGACATATACTCGTATTGTATTATCCCACTTTTAATTGTTTGCGTGAATTATGGATAAATATCAACATAAATAGTAAAAAGTAATATAAAAATTAAATGATAGTAAACAATTGATTAGCTACTTGTGACAAATCAATAAATAGGTTGCTTGGAGAAGACGAATTTATTTAATGCAGTAAAAAAAAAGTAATAATAATATTTACTTTTATAATTTAATTACTAATGTATAATAATACAATATTAATATATATAAAACAAATGTATATTTTATATTTATAACTTTTGTGAAATCAAAATAGTATAAATAAAATATAATATTTTTAAAAAACTGATACTGGCGATTTTGAAGATTACGTTACACCGACATTTGTTGTCTCCGTCTTAGGTTATTTTAGGAAAGGATTTTTATTATATTCTAATTTTAAAGTGAGTTATGAGTATTTTAAAATCGTAAGCTATTTTAAAGTTTTAAAATATAATAAAAATCCAATGAAATGCACTAGGGAATCATCTTACCTTCATATTTTATAAGAGGTCAATTCACTCTAATATTTAAACTAACAGAGGTAAGTGTGATCTGCTGACCTTAACACTTGCCATGTTATGAACTGGTAAGACGAAGACAACAAAGTATGTACATTTGTATTTTATGTTTGAAATACTTTGAATAGTTGACTTCTTCTTTCATAACATTAGTAAGATCGTTGATTCTTTCAACACCCACGGTAATGTTCAAATATGATTTTACATAGGTATTTGCTGAGCTATGTTTGAGCTAACCTTATTCAATAATTAAATGATATGATAGTTTTTTTTATGTATTTGTTTGGGTATAAATTGTTGTATAATGTATCTGTTAATCTGGGGCCTCCTCGATGCACAGGCCACAGCTGGGGTCAGAAAGTAATTGGGATGCATTCGGATTACCTACGTAAGAAATATGACCTTTCTTCTTAGGAAAATACCTATTATTCCGATCGCACTCTGTACATTAAATAATTGCGTCTGTTGTGGAAAGCCAGTTATTGTACGCTGCTCCCGTCTGGATCCCTTCCGTTACAGGAGTCGC
The DNA here is from genome assembly GCF_001856785.1 of Myzus persicae. Lineage (NCBI taxonomy): Eukaryota > Metazoa > Arthropoda > Insecta > Hemiptera > Aphididae > Myzus > Myzus persicae. The sequence continues at coordinate 38,563 of NW_019103025.1, read as the reverse complement.
CAGAACCAGGGCGATCTTGATCCATCCGCAGAGGACCGCCGCCTTGAGGGTAATCCGGTCCTACCGCACCGTGTCGGACGAGGCCGCCCGGGTTTTGGCCTGTATGCCGCCCGTTGATCTGCTTGGAGAGACAGTACGTCGGATCCCGACTGCGCGCCGCTATGGAGCCCGGCGAACAACGGCCTTCTAAAGCGGCCGTGAAACTTGAGGCAAGAAAAGCCACGATCGTCGCCTGGCAGACAAGATGGCTTGCCACCCCGAAGGCGGCCTGGACGCGCCGCGTCATCCCTGACCTGGCAAGATGGCTAGGAAGGACTGTCCCGTGGGTGCCTCTGACGTTCCACATGACACAGGCACTCACGGGCCACGGCTATTTCGAGTGGTACCTCCATCGCATGAACAGGGCCGCCAGCCCTCGTTGCTGGCAGTGTTCGGGCGAATCGGACACCGTCGAACACACGCTGTTCGATTGCCCCCTTTGGGATGGCCTTCGTGAAGCCCTGAGCGCCAGGATTGGCCATCGACCGAGCGCTGACGACGTTCCGGACATCATCTGCGGACCGGCGTTCGAGCTCCTGCCGGCGGACGCTCACGGGAAGTATGTGATCCTGAGAGAAGCCGAAGAGCGATTCAGGCTGTTCTACGGCATGGTGGAAAACATCCTTTCGGTCAAAGAAGAAGAAGAACGAGTGAGACAGGCTGCAGTGAACCGACGGAATTCAGCATAGAACATTGTTAGCCGAAAATTGATTTGTAGCTTAAGACAATAAAATTAGGGAGAGCCGTTTTATTTATTATACATATAGTCCGCCGTTTTATTATACATATAGAAAAATTTTGTTTGTAATAGCAGTGAGTGGGGGATTGGCCCGCCGTTGTAAATTGTTGTATGTTTTTGTTTTTGACAATAAACCATGGGGGCTGAAGGAGAAGTACTGGCACCATAGTTCCTCCTCCAGTCCTCGATACCATAATAAAAATTTAAAAAAAGTACATTAAATAATTATCATTTTGGGCCTCTCATTAGGAAATCTCTCACATAACTTATGTTTTTAGGACTAATGATTAAAGTCAGTATAGCCGTATAGGTGTTATATGTATACAATACAACGTATATTTAAATGCATACAAATAAACAATAGACATATTCAAATCATCTAAAACATTTAGAGGGTAATAGAAATAACTAACAAAATAGTATAATTTGTCTACATAAAAGATAAATATAAAAAGTTACAAAAATGATATTAGGCATATCATCAATACATGGTTAAAAAAAAAATTATTATTTCTAGATACCTATCAGTTTTTAAAAAAGACATCGCATGTTCAGAAACCAAAATATTTTTGAATTTTCTATTCCGTTTTGTTGCTCCTCTGCAAGCATTATAAGTTTTGTGATCTGCACTGTGTCGTTAATGTTCTAATTATAGAACAATTCAGTTACGACAATAATTCTATTGTTTTTTTTTTTAGTTTAGTGTTCAGGGAGGAGCGTTGGTTTATGGTATTGTACAATATTATAGGCTCCTGATGCGATGGCGCCATCTATATGTCAACATGTTGACATACTGCCTGTATATTCTAGTATATAAAAAATAATTATAAAATAAACATATTCACATTGTACTATTGTAGCATCTCAAAAATTCCAATAAATTTATTCGTGTCCAATCTAGAATGTCATTCTTTAGTGAGGAGATGATAAGCAAAGGCACATTTTTTTAACCCATTCAACTATATTGGTTTTGGCCGCAAAATAAACAATGGAACAGATAGGTACATCAATTCTGTAACCTATACTTCGATAATCGGAATTCCTATACTTCAATATTGCCAACATCGGTTCACGTGCAACACCCCAGCCACTCGATGACCATTTAGTATCAAAATGACAAAATTCACAACAAATGTCAACGATATTATCATTTATCACAGCATTTTAAATAATATCATAACAATAATGCGCGTGGTGGTCTGTGTTGCATGTCTCACTGCTTCAACAGGTCACGCGACAATCGTTAAAAGTACACAAGACGACCGTTTTTCGTCAACTCTGCTGACTTACATAATTATGGACTATGGTATTATTTGAGCCAAATTAATTAATTATTATTTACAGCTACTACACAACGAATCCCGTCAACAAATCGGAACATAAGTAAAGTGTTACGTTTTGCACTTGTTGACCAATTGCATTCACTGAAAATGGTCTTTTTGGAAATATTATTATGTTTTTACATTTAGACACTTAGTATTTATTTTAATAATATTAAGATTAAGGTAAACTATTTCATACGTTTTTAATACCCGTACAATTTTTTTGTAAGATAATTGATAATATACGAAGTGGACAAGTTGCTTATAAGTATATATTTTTACTCAGTTTAGGTAGGTAGTGAGTTGCAAGTAAGAGACAGGTGCTTGTGTATCAGTATGAGGAGAGCTTACAATGCTACAGCATTTGGGAATGCATGAATAATTGTTATTTAAAAATTGCAGAATGTGAAATAATAAGTTCAAATATCTTATTCAATTTTTTTATTATCCAAGCATTTACAATGTTATTTAAAGGCCTTCAAATAGGCAGTTCAAATGATCAATGCCTTGACAACTCAATAAGTTCTCCAATCAAATATGTAAATTTCCATCATAAAACAATCGACCACCGTGAATGTAGTCTGAAAACTTTGGTAGGTATATTTCATTAAATATGACTAATATTTAATTTAATTTAATAATAATAAGTTTTTATACTTAAACGCCTGGTTTTGATTTTGTTGTTACAACTGTATTGATCCATAACTCATTAGTAGCATACTAAAGAAGTATATTAGTATAAGCATAAGTATTAAATATTATTATATTAAATTAAATATAAAATGATGAGAGTTAAATGCCCACTACTGTCTACCGGTATCATATGTCATAATTTTAATATATTTTTTTCTATAGGGTCAAATGGATAGCAATAGTTTCAAGTTTCAATAGGTCAATTCTCGCCTAATCAAACAAATTAAATTTGCATAGAATTATAAATAGTCGACTTCTATAAAGCTGAATTATTAGATTCGGGTAAGTGCATATATGTTTTATAAATTGTTATTTTTATTATTGAAATAATTATAATGTGTTTTTGTCATTATTTATTTGTAGTTTGTTACATAATTTTGATATCAAAATGACAAACATTTTTTTTGTGAATACAGTTGATGAATGATCCTTTTATTTCTGACATTGTAAACAATCTAATTGAATCTGTAAGTCTTGTTACATATAGAGTGAGTGAGTAAATAAATTTTAATTTTTACGTTTCTAATTAAATATTTTTGTAGATGTGTCATCTATGTTATTTCAAGTTAAATGGAGACATTCCAAAGGAGTAATATTTCATGAAAATAAAACATACTATTATAGCTGAATATCATCTTACTTATAAACTAAGTTATCTTACGTATTAATTTTTGGGTAAGTCCACTATATATAAATAAAATAACTGGAACAATATCATATAATTATATATATAATATATGTATAAATTATATTTCATTACCTACCAATTTATTCAATTTTATTTTAGGCGATTTCCATGTTTTAAATTGAATTAATTTAATAAAATATCTATCAGTTTTTTAATTTAATGGTATATTGTATATTAAGAGGTATTTGTGCTCACATATTATGTTGTCTTCCTCTTACTTAAGCATAATGTACCAAAATTTAAGTTTCAATGTTGTATATTTAGGTTAAATATTAGAGTGAATTGATACATTATTAAGTTTAAATGTTACAAATATAATTTTTTTCTCATTCGTTTTTTTTTCGATATATTAATTTTTAAGTGAGTTATGAGTATGTAAAATATTAAATTGTAACTGCTGGACTTACATTTTGATAAACACAGTGATTATTTAATCATGCTTGCCCATGTTTTTCTCTTTAATAGTACATGTATTTTAATTCAGAATTTTAGAATTTTCGGGTTTATTTAATATATCCACTAGAAACCATATTTTCAAATTCCCTATATTTTCTGTACTTCCTACTTAGTGGAGTGTTTCTGTGGAGATAAAAACTTCTATTTTTCAAATGAGAACCTCCCTTTTTTTACTAAAAATTATTTATTAGATAATTTTTTTGAACATTTTGATGTATCTTAATCAAAATTCTAATGAGGTTATTAATAAAGGTGGTCAAAATTTTTTTCAACTAGTTAAAGTTCAGTTTCTTAAAAACTAACTTAGTTAGAAGTTATTTTGGTGAAAATAGTTAAGAGTATAAGTTGGTAAAAGTTAGTTTCTTTTTATAGCTTAAAATATAAATTTAAAAACAGTTTGTTCAAATTATGTTAAGTATTACAATGTTACATAAATTAATTACTCGGTGTCTCTGTGTCTATAACTTAATTTATTGGTGACAGTAAAAAAATTATATTGAACAACTGATAATTTGATCAAATGATTCAACTTTCAAGTAGGTAGGTAATAAATAATAACTAATATAATATATTTCTTGAAATTTATTAGAATATCAGTTATTAGAACGTAGAATCAATAACAATATAAAAAAATAATATACAGACAGTATGATACTAGTATATTCGTGTATATATAATTAAAGGCATCGTGAATCGTTGTTAACATGTGTCATATATTATGATTAGTTATAACTAATATTAATAGGTAATTGATAAAAAATAACATGACAAGAAAAATGTCTTCGTCATAAAATTGAAAATACTCAATATTCATTACCTATTAATAAATTATGATCATGGCTATAAAATATAGTAGTAATAGTCGATACTCAGTAGTTTTACTAAACATTTAAATTTTTGAAATGGAAAAAAAAAAACTACAAAAATATCTAGTTAGGTACTCATTACTTATAACTAGTTATATTAGATTATTTTTACACATTGAATTCAACTAGTTAGGTTACAAAGTTAATATAAATTAAAACTAACTTATCTTTAACTTTCTTACTGATTGTGCCCGGCTTTGGTTATTAAACGTTGATACTAAGGATAATAATTCTTAAAATGGTTATTAAGTGCATAGTATTAATATCATAAGAATTAAACTATTAAATATATTACTCTTCATAGGATATTTCTTATATGAGCGTTTTTAAACATTGATTTGAAGAATTTTCTTCCCATTATTGTTTCAATAAATTCTTGACTGCCAATTACCACGCATTTTTCTACAATGGTTTTTTTTAATAGTTTTAGCTGACATTGATTAAATTTCGAACCAAGTTTGGTTGTACATTTTTAAGGAATTTAGCTTAGAAAATACTATTTTGCAAGTGGTTTATGTCGATGACAACATATATATAGTAATAAATATATTTTTTATACACGTTTTGTTAGAAAAGTCTTCTTTGATATTTAATAAATCTAATACCTCAAAAACATCATTTTTTTTTGAAGAGGATATTTTTTAGCATATAATCTTATATGTAATCATAATGTAATATCTTTTGTACACACTCTACCACTCAATTACAGTGATAATATTTAATGCACATACTCAAAGGATAGATAATTTGTGAAAAACTGAGGCTAACAATTGTACACAAATATGTGCAGCTTAGTTGTAATAAAAATGCTTAAAGGTGATCAGAATTAGAATTGTGTTACATTAACCCCTGTGGCCCCACATACACTATATTCAAATTTTTAGTTAAGTAGTTCACAAAACGACGATGAACCACATATTGGAAGATAGTAAAATTAACTTAATAACAGTTACAGTTTTGTTTTGTTAAATAATAAATAAGGCTGTTCTTTAGTAGGTATGCATTAGACCAAAAAAGTATTAGAAATGTAGTATGGATTCTACCCAAAAAAATTTCAAATTCTTTAAAACAAAGATTCTATAGTAAATAATAATCTATTCATTAACTTTCTTAATACTTCAAAAATAATCATATTTTAAGTATATTATAGATCTACCTTCTTAATCTTTATTGGTTTTAGGTATCAATTACATTCATACTCCTCAGATGATGTAAACTAGAGAACATTTGGCTGACAAATACCCAAATATTGGAAAGCTTGTGGTATACATTTATTTTGAAAACAGCAAAATAAACGCGTGGAACAACTTCAGATTCACAACCTATGTATAACATCTATTATATGTATGTATAAGTATGTATATTAAAATTACATTTCCTTTATCTTAAATAAATGGTATGGGGAATTATTATAATACAAGGCACAACGATTTTAGTCTACCCAAATTTTAATATTGGTATTTCCCATATGCCCTTTAATGTTCAAAATAATTTTATTATTTTTGATAGCCATAAGACATTTTTGATTTTTATTAATTTTATTTTAATTATTCTCAATAAAAAAATTTTTGCTGGGTCAAAAAACTTGAAAATGTAATACAAAGTTCTGCAAAGGTTTTAATAGGTTAATTAGGAAATTAAAACCAATTTTGATGTTAAGTTGTTATTCAAAAACTTGAAATTTGTGTCAAATGTTAATATTAATATAAGACAACATTTTCAAAATAATTCGACACTTTTTGAGCAATTCAAAACCATGAAAAATGTTTAATTTTAATTAATATGTTTTAAATTATTGTTGATGAAAAATATTTTTGCTGGGTCAAAAAGTTAGAAAATTAATGCAATGCAAAAGTATTAAAAACATACTAGTACAATTTTTTTGTAACATTTATAGTAAATATTTTGACAAAATTCATCAAAATCACGAATAATTTCAAATTATTTTGTAGTTAAAATTGTACAATTTGTATACCTAAAGTTTGAACATTTTAAACAAGGTTTTCCATAAGTAGTTACTATTGTGGCCAAAATCTCTAAAAATATATTCACACAGTTTTTTTTTATAGACATTTTAAGTTTTTATTAGATTGTAAATTTATTTATATTATAAAAAATTATTTTAATAAAAAAAAAAAAGACATCTTAAGTTCAAATCTGTACAAAACTAGATATTTAAACAAAGAATAATGATTTTAGTTATTTTGTTGTGTTTAAAAAATATTCATGGATACATGAAACTTACAAAGTAGGTAGAACAAATGAAATGTTTTCGACAAAATTAATTTAACCTAAATTAGTCTATCCTACTTTAATAGCAATAATATAAAATTTACTTAGCAATATAGGCAGACCGTTTTCATTCAGAATAATTTTTGACTTATAAAAATTTTATATTTTGTACTTTAATTCTAATTTTTTAATATTTTAAATTTAAATTGAACACATCCGTTATAACGACCCACATGACATTTAATGAATGGCAGAGTTGCAGAGCGATACCAATTTGCCTTTTTTTATATTAGTACTTCATTACTTCTATGGTATATCTACATGAGTGTGCTAAATATTAATACCCATATTCACCCACTAAAAGTTTGGAGGAGCGCAGCCACTCCTTTAGACCCTGTAGACCACATCACTGCCCTATATGGTTGTATAGAATATTTCTGGTGGAGAGCTATGAATGCCGACAATATTTGTTGAGATTATTTTGAGGGACTGGTTCACTTTTTCTTGTATGTCTTTTTCTTTTAAATTACAATTTTTAAATTCTAATATAATATATTGTATACCTTTACAGGGGCCAAATTACAGTAATTGTGTACGAGGACTAATTATAAGCCAGGCCAACTCTCTTCAAGACTAGGTAATCATAGAAGTTATTATATCGTGGTTTTCTCCTTAGTTGCGGTTCAACTTGATAAATAATAAAAACATAGCATGCTACTTGCTATTTTTTCTCTGCAAGAAATTCTATGAATCATAAATATGTTTTTGGGGAAAGAGAGCCATATATAGTACCCCACAACAATTAGTTACAAACTTTGTTCGTAATGGGTAGGAATGCAATTGAAAACAGTCATTATTGTCAATATCTTTTTGAGTATTATGATTGAGAGCACTTAGGTCCCAAAATGTTACAATATATACAAACCCACCAATCAATAATAACCAATAGGTAATGATAATCTATATTACATAATATATTATCTATCTATATGTATTCAACTATATCTATAAACCAAACTAATGAAAATATATTAGCTTATTTTATGTATTTTTTAAATTTATATACATGGTGTAATAGAAAAACCTGACAAATTAAATAACTTTTGTTCTGATCAATATTAAAAAAAAGTTTTCTATGTATAATTTATTGATGTTTGCTCTACATATTTTGTATAATAATATTATTTATTTTATTTTTTCATACTGAAAAATTCAAAATAGCCAGTTTGTAAACCTGGTTCTTAGAAAACTTTTAACTGTAGACACATTCATCTAAGTCATTTGTTTTTTTTTATAGTTTTTTAAAATGTTAAAATTTTTTTAAGTAACTTATTAATTTGAAAAATAATAACTTAAAAAAAAAAAGATTTTAACAAGTATCTACTTAAATTTTCTTATAAAATATTTTTAAAAAGTCCATACATTTCTAATTTAAAATGTTTTTTACACCTATCAACTTAATTTAACAAAAATAATAGGATATCAAAAAATTGTAAACAATTTACTTGACTTTAATAAATGCTTTTTGCAATTAACGTTTTTCTAAAAACCAAGTTTACAAATTGACTATTTTGAATTTTTCAATGTACAACAGATTTAAAATTTTGTTTTTCAGTATTAAAAATCAAAATTAAAAATGTTATATTATACAATATGTATCAAAAGTGTCAAAAATATTGATTAAAACAAATACAATTCAAATACGATTTTTTTTTTAATAATGTGAAACTAATTGTTATATCATACTATATAAATATTTTGTTTGGATGTATAGAAGAATTTATAAATGTCTCAATTTCTGTAGGTACTCAAATGTTAATCTCTTTTCTCTGAAATATGTCTATGATTTATAACTTAATTAGTGTATACATATTGATATATTTTTATTACATATAGAGCAGAGGTTTTCATGCTTGTGTTTTTTGTATATTAATGTGTATATTATGAATCAGTCATGTACTGCTAATAGTTAAAAATAGAATTATTCAAAATGTTAATATAGTTTTTAATGTGAAAAAAATAATAATTTAGGTACATTTTACAATATATCTATTACCTATTTACATAAAACATAAAATAATATTAGATTAGAATAGATTAGATCCATTACAAACATTAGTAAAAATACTTATTTATTATCCTCACTTTCACTATACCAAGTTCCACACACTGCCATATAGTCTACCGTGTACCACTGTTGGTATGCATACCACAGCTTAAGAACCACTAATCTAGAATATGAATTAAGAAAATGTCCAACACTATAGACAGGCCACACCAATGCAATAGTGTATACTCATTATTTTAATTTGGACTTAGTCTTACTAGTGGTGGATTGTGGCAGGTGGATGTAGGAAATAACTAATAAGTATCTACTGTCTCCTGCTACCATGTATCACAAGTAAGTCGAATACAAATTAAAATAATGAGCAATAAATTATTGTATTGACATTGCCAATCTATAGTATTATTTATTATATGCTGATACTTTATCACATATTTTGCAAGAAAAAGATCACTCACAATCGACTGAAAGTGCATATTTAACACTTAACTATGAATTATTTCTGCATCTACTTTCTGTCATCACTATTCCTAAGACGAATTGTAATTTTAAACACATAATTTTTGAATGTCTGGCTTTTTATTTATGAACAATTTATTGCATTCTTTTCCATTATTTGAGTACACCTAGAGTATTTAAAATTTTCAGTCAAACTCAGTTTTATTTTCATACTATTTTTTTAATTAATTGAAAAAAATAAATAGTTTGTTGGTAAATGGCTATAGAGTATGTACTATTAATGTAAGTAAATAACTATTTGGTAGTATTGCATTACAAAGTTGATATTTTTTTTTAATTTGAAAAATTGTATTCAATTTCATTCTGATCTATATTAATGTAAAATAATATAATATAATATTATATAATCTTATATTATACACCTTAAACTTGAAAAACCAGCAGACTGCAGATTATTCATGTATTTGTCAGTTTCATCATTATTTATTTACTCTGCTACATTTATCAATACCAACATCTGTAATAATCAATGTCTAATATTAAATTAATATTGGAGTAAATAGTAATAGACTCATCTTATAAATATTATTACCTAATTATTACAATTACTAATAATTGCATAAGCATTTTTATACTTTCAATAATTATTTTTTTATCTTATTTGAGATATGTAGTGAATAAGCATTAATCACTATAGTCACCTAGTTATATTAATATTTATAATCATAAATCAATGGTATTGAAGAGAATACCTGATCAGTGATCAGTGATTACTAATTACTATTAGATTTTACTCTTATTAGATAGGTACCTACCTACATATTGCAATACCACCTACTTACGTCCTATGTACCTATCATATAATATTAAAATACTAATAAAGTAGTCTACAAGTTTTAATTTTGTACATTTATAGCCTTATAGGTATAATCAGTAATCACAAAAAAATTGTGTTTAAAAACAATATTAAAATTGGTAGAGGCTATCTCTCTTTTGGTTCCTTTTTTTACAGACCAGTTTTTTGCATCAGACAATATTATTTTCCACTGTTGTCGATAAACGCATAGGTAATATGTAGATACCTACTCACTACTCAGTTTCACGCGCGGTTATCTCTGAATCAAAAACCAGCATCGGATAGAGTTAAAACAAATTGAGTCGTCTAAAAGAAGAAAAAAATGAGAATTCCGACCATACGCATACAAGACAAGTACGATATTATATATTATAATTGGTCATTGTCCTCGGTGTTTATTTATTTATTTTTTCAGTTTTTCAAATCGATTGTAATTAGTAAGTAGTCATCGTGTCGATCGTATGGATAGATAAATAACGTTTACAATAGAGCGAACGACGCCGCTGAATGAACAGGACGACATGGTGAATACCAGACGATTTCTTCCGAAACACAGTACTGATCCTTATCATAATATTAACAGTGATTGGGTGTATGCAAATGAGCTCTTGTCTTGACCGTTATGTTTTAATGTGCAGAGACTAGACTTTTGAGCGTCGTTCATTTTTATTAATATAATATTATAGGTTTTATTTTTTTTTATAAAATGTCTCAATAACAAAAAAAATAGTAAATAAATACCTATTAGTAAATAATAAATTAAGAATAATATCAAATTACAATTGATGTCGAAAATGAAACGTAGTTATTTATATTATAATTATTTTTATAACAATATTAATTAGTAATTACCCACCAGAGTAATGATAATCATCGTAATAATAAGTTATGTGCATAGTAATAATAGTATAGAAACCCTAAAGTCTAAAACTAGGTATAAATGTATAACCCATAGGCACACATTCAGTCTTAAGCTTGGGTTTGCTAAAATGTTTTACCTCTAAGTGACCCGTGGGACCCTAGACACCCTATATGTGGTTGTACACTCCAGACATAAATTAATTTAATATCAAATAAAATTATAAATCTTTTTTGTCCAATATATAATCGATTATTACAACGATTATTAAATTTATCGGTAAAGAAGTCGAGATTCAATCAGGGTCGTCCACATTTTCACTACTTTCATTGTCTTTGTTTTTCATTTGTTTTATTAAATTTATATTTACTTAATCACATACACTATTTTACATCGCACTAATAAACTGTTTGTATCAAACTAGATAATATTAATTAATTTCATTATTTTAATTTCAATTAACGATCATACCGGTAGATAGTATACAAAAACAAAATCCTATTTATTCCAGTAATAAATACTAAAAATAAACTTGTTTTAGAAAAACCCGATAAAGTAACATACATGCTTTATAAATAGGTAACATACTAATATTCTAACATTATAAACCAAAATACCAAAAACTGTATACATATATATTACCTACATGTTGTAAAGTATGTACGTCCGTGGTCCGTAGCATTAGTGCATTGCCTATTAAAACTGGGATAATTTCAATAAACTCGTTCTTATAAACTTAAAATTACACTTTAAACAATATTTTTATTTAAAAATAAGCTATGGGTGCTAATTTAAGATTTGTCAGTTCTAAGCACCCATGACACCCTCGTATGTGAGCCAATGGGTATAATAAAGTAGTAAAGCGTTTAGTTGGTTGGTGATCAATGATCTTATACCTGTATAAATTCTAGTATTTCAGTCGGTGGTCTTCAAGAGACAATCCGCCAAAAAATAGATAATTTTTTTGAGACCACTAAATATATTTTTCTTATGTGCATGCTGCATGCATAGATTATCTTAAAAAATTAGTTATTTAATTTATGTGTTAACAAAAATCTCGGCTTTAGGCAATAGAAGTTAATAAAACGTTTTATGGAACAAATTTTATCTCCAACACTATAGAATAAATATACTATATATTATACACTTAGTAGAAGATTTATTTTCTCAATAAACAAATTGATTTTATTAGAATGAATAGGAAAAAGTTAACATGTTACATTCCTCAGTTTCTTTTACAACCTTATCCAAATAATTTAATGGTGAGATTGGTATGTTTCTATTTTTATTTTTAATTATAGAACGTTTATATAAATTATAGCATACCACTATTCTGCAGAACAATAGAATTCTTTGTTGAATTCGTTTACTGTAGATCATATTATAAACAACCCTATGAATGATTCCATAATATTGTTTATAATTATTTAATATTTTGTATAGGTACGTTAACTGTCGTAAAATTAAATTTTTAATTGAAATATATGTATTTAATATTTTAATGACAATGCATAAAATTATTATGGCGCCAAATTTTGAATTTGGGGGTTTTTAATCCAGGGTGAAATTATAACGCATCATGGCAGGGATCGCGTTGATATAAGACCGTTTTGGATAAAATACATCAATAACGATCGTGCAGGCTGGCCAAACTATGTGCAAGATGTTTTGAATGAATCGCATCACTGGAAACGGGCGTCCGGGGTCCGCGGGTATGCGGGACGATGCGTTATTCCGCCCTCCAGTATACGGGCAACTACTACTGATCACTATTTTCATTTTTGCTCGACGGACTGATTTGTGCAGACTCCCAATCCGCCTTTTTCAATTTTCTTTGTTCCATCGACATCGTGTCAAAGTTTCGCGGGTATTTAATTTTTGTAATTATTTCACTCGCGAAACGCTTGAAAACCGTAGGTATTCATCGCAATACACGATCTGACGAGTATACCGAGTATAGTAGGTACTCGGCCGCGAACAATGGCAACGCACGTGTCACTGAACATCCAAGACCGCCGCAGCCGTAATTTTTGTCTGCTACCTGCAATGTTGTGAGTATTGTTGGTTTTATAAATTTTGTTATCGATTTCGTCGTCGTTTGCTTTTCGAAAAACGCGTGTATAGTATCGATAATAATGGTGACAACCCGGATGCATGGTGGAGGGAGATTCAGAACTCACGATCGTCGACATGGCATCATTAATGTTGATTCGGGACTTTTTAGCGGGCTTTAATTTTTTTAATTATGTATATCATCAAGTATGACGTTAATTATGGTTAAACACCCCCGAATGTAACATGATGACATTTTGAATTTGGGGTTTTTAAGGGCGGTATTTCAGGATCACTGTTTCGTTTTGTTTTCTTCTATTAATCAGCGATTGGTGTATTTTATTACGGTTGTTTTAAGTGGGATTTTGATATGTCGCTGCTACCATAATTATTTGTAATATTTCAATCAGTAATCTAACCTAACCTAACATGGCATGAAAACGTGTGGGGTAAAAACTCAAAATGGCGACGGATTGACCGCGTGGCAATTTGGTAGATTTAGTCAAGGCTACCCAGATGTCTATTGTTTCGACACGTTTTTTCATACCCAGTCGACATTTTTGTCTATTACTATTGACTTTACACAATCAATACAGATGCCGAGTTTTAATTGTTAATTGTTTATAGGTAGTGTTGGCTTAATATTTTTTGTATGGGAAGAGCATCTTACAAATGTTGCATAATTGGATGCACCTATTCAGGTAGCACATTTATCATTTATATTACTAAATACTGAGATTAATATTATGTATAGTACAGTACAGTGCCAGCGCAAGGTTTTTTCGGGGCCCGGGGCAAGCAAAAAATGTGGGGCCCCAAAATCAAGTGCTCCGCTTGCCCTACGGCATTTTTTAAGGCGTTGTTTGTTCATTGTTGGAAGTTTCTCCCTCAGGGGTTGTTTTTATTCCATAATTCAGTGACATGCCAATGGCATGGCTAAGAACAAATCAAAACTTGCGACCATTATCAATTTATCATTAATATCAGACGTCAAACTTGTACATTTTTTACAGTCTTTAATTTTTTTAATTTGAATATTTGTTGTTATTCCAAAAGGTTAGGTTTCTACCCCTTCGTGGATAATCGTTTTCTTAATTCGACGTTTTATTCGTGTCCATTTTGATTTCAGTCAGAAAATTTCATTATATCGATAACATGATTGGGGCAGTCTTGTATTATAATTTCGCAGGGAGAATGGCTAAATAGTTATTTAGCCATGGCAGGGATAATGAGAACATGGAAGAAATGAAAACGCGTCTTGTGTAAGGGTTAACCAGTTACCAGACACCAGTTAAGCGCCATAAGCCAGCTGTTTATAACCCTAGTTTAGATTATTTGTCAAGGACCATCGTGTATCCGGACGGTTGGTCACACTCCTAGTCTCCCGTTGAGGCTTCTGCGCATCGCGAATTCCCTTTTCTTTCTTTTGAGTTTTATTGCTTTGCTGCGAACCTAACCGTTTCTTCTTACAGCGCAAGTGCGCAACAAATACTACAAGTCTTTAATCCGTTTTTGTCGTCCCCGGACCTCTGTCACTGTTTTGTATTTGTTTTATTTTTTTTATTCTCCTATCGTTTATAACGCTTGATTGAGTTTCGAAAACCGTGTATCCAAAAGTATCTAATGGATGACGGATCAATACGACGGATTAATACTTCGGATCACGTTTTCACATTTTACGTTTAATCCACAGGTTTTTATCCACTTCGATCCGATCATTTGACTGTTGTGGTTTCCGTTTAACTTGTTACAATATTTCGTGAGTATTTAATGTATTTATTCTTTCGTCACTTTTGACATTTACCATGTGCTGTATTTTCATTATTCGATAACTATTTCACACTCGAAAATGCCGATCTTTGTTAAATCGAATTTCTACTGACCGCAATATTTGACTGGTGCCAAACGTTTTATAATATACAATATACATACATTATTAAGAGGCCATTCGCGTTTACCAAACACGTGACGAACGAATACGACCCCATCGGCGTGTGTGTTTAATTAATTTTTTTGCGATTCATACTATTAATTATAAACGCGTGTTGAAGTAATATCAAACCTGAACAAAACACACGACGTGAGTACATCGACAACCCGAAGTGCATGGATTTGCATTTATTAATCGTTTTTGTGTATGGGCCGGGTTTAACCATGTGTTTCTTGTTCAGGTTGGAACGGTTCAAACGAGATGGATCTATGAATTTTCAGCTACGAGCAAAACGCCGTAATGTGCGAGCAATGTATTTCTATTGAATTTAGAAGAGATGAAGATGAAGCGTTGTGCATGCAGAGCTACTACCTGTGAGTATTTTTCAAATTAATTGATTCATGTATATTGCATATAAGTCTTGTCGATCGTTGAATTCAAACATCAATTCAGTTAATTATTTTACTTGCTTTCCGTTAATTTACTTTTTTTCATATTTTTTAATTTAATTCTGGCATGTGGTTTGGTTTAAGTTAGTCGAGTATTAGAGCTTTAAAGAATTTTTATGCAATCACTTAATCTACTTATTTAGGTACCCGTGGTTGTAAGATGATACGGATCTGTGTTCAATTTATTTTGTTTTTTTACCTACTGTTATTGAACACGATTTAATGTACTTTCAGTATTGTTACTGTTCAATCATCATATTTGCCTATATATTTTAAATATTCTTATGCAATATTAACATATTTAACATGATAGTAAATATATTATATTGGGTTGTGATACAGCTTTTGTTTAAAGATGTACACTAAGTCCTCATTTAATATTGTTTCTTTGTCATGTCATAGAAGTTTAAGTCTTTGTGTTTCTTTTAACACTTTAACAGGTTCAGTATAAAGTAATTTTAAAATACAAATGTTCATTAGATTGTTGTTATATTTATATATTTGTATGTATTTAGTTTAATTTCTACGACCTTTTCCAGTTAATACTATTGTCAGTTATGACCAAAAATATTTTAAAAATATTGCTCATTTATAATATAAAATAATATCAATTATAATATATATACATGTTCTTACAATTAGAAAAGATGTTTGGATTTATAGAAATATTAGAAAAATAAAATATTAAATTTATAATATTTCGGTCAGGGGGTTTGTGAGAAGTGGCCCATCCATCGATGGAACTTGTTAACATTTAAAACTATTTTATACATTTTAAATGAAGTACTCTTGTTGCAAAACAAATGTTGATAACTTACCAATGTCACTATAAATACCTAAGAGACACTCATGTACCTATTTTATGAAGCTTGAAGTTTGTTATTATATTGATAGATAGAACATAATATAGATATAGACATACAAACAGATGTGCAATAGATTAAAAACAAAAATTGTAATGAAAATAAAAATGTTTACTGTTTGAAGTTGAAATATCATTCAAACTATTTATGTTATTACTTATTAGTACTGAATATTAAATAAGTATCTAGCTAGGTACATTAACAACATTTAAATCATTCTTACTACAATTTTCGATTACTGTACAATAATATTATATAATAATTACTATTATAGTAAATTACCTTTAGTAATACTAAAAATACTGATAGAAAATGAAAACAAATACATTTATAATTGAATATTTATATTTCTTTTGTGGGTATTTTTTAAATATTATTCAATATATTTATTTATATACAACTCAGTATCAGAGTTGACTTCACATTTAGTGATATTATTTATGTATACCTATTAAATTAAAATACAGAATCCATTAAAAAGCTTAGCTAAGCTTATAAATTCAAATAAAACAAACATGCTAGGATAATATGATCACATAAGTTGTCTATTATATTAAGAAAATGTTAAATGATTGTCATATAAAAAAAAAACTATTGTGGTATAAATGTTTAATGCAATTATGCAAGCTAAGAAAATATATACCATGTTGTTGGTCGGTTATTAATTGTACAGTTTTGTATTATTGCTATTATAAAAGCCACGAGTAGTGTAATAATATTATGTTGGTTTCTAGTTCAGATATGAGAATTAACATTTTAAAAGAAGTACCTATCCAGAACTGAGCACGCGCGATAAACAAACATACGCGGTAGACATTCCTCTTCGTCAACCACCGCCGTGGTGTTGCTTTTCTTCTCCATTGGTGTTTTCACAATAATTATGGTCGGAAGGGGGGGGGGGGGAGCAGTCGGCAGTTGATGTGTGGCTCGCACCAAAGAGTCAAAACAAATCGTCGTGCCACTAGGTCTCAAGTTTCAATAGACAGCGGTGGTAGCTTTACAATAACATTTATTTATTTTCATTCCTATTTAAATGTCGAAATATTTTTCTATTCATGTAATATTATTATGGGTATATTATAATAACGAATACCGAGGACTCATCGTGACGCGCGCGTAGAAGGTAAAAAAAGTAAACGCACACTTGACACGTCATCTTTTCTCTGTGATAAGCCATATTATTTTTTCTTACTTAGGTTTACTTTTTCTGTTTTTTCATCATCTTCTTTTAGAAATACTTATACACCTATTCAATAATATTATTTTAATACCGTACAATACCCATATTATTGTAATTATTTTTTAGTCTCTGACCGTTTGGTTAGTGTATACAACAGTGAAATAGTAGATCGGTCGGTAACCCGTGACATTGCATCATAAATTCATAATAACTTTGGCCTCATCCCAATCGGAATGTACCAAATATATTACCAATTTTTTTTTATTGATCTAAGCAAAATATCAGCGACAACATCCATTAGTTGTAAATGTATATTCTTAATTATAATATTTTAAATCAAATCGAACAATTCAGATTTTTTTTAATAAGTTAAAATGTGGTAGGTGGTGTCTGCTTTTGGTCTGAGTGCAACGTCAAGGGTGTTGGGAAATGGGGATGTTGAGTTTGTCGAGTTCCTCTGTGTACTGGAGGCATTCTGTGAGGATATGGTTGACCGATAGTTCAGTACCGTAAGTAGTGCACATAGGTTTTCTTTCTTTTCCATAAGGTATCCATGCGTTAGTCGAGTGCGTCTGATGCGGAGTGTATGCGCGACTTTCTCTTCTTTTCGCGAAGGAGTTTGGCCAACTGAAGATGACGTTTTTAATTTTTCTTAATCTGGTGTTTTGTTCGATGCAGTGTGTTTGAAATTTGATTTTAATTAGTTCTTTAATTTGATTTTTTATATAATATTATTTTTATAATAATAATAAGTTATAAAGTGTTGGTTAACTTTTCCACGAATTCCTAAATTTGAGTCCACTTTGTAATTTTCATATTGCTTTCAAAATTATAATATTGTACTTGAGCTAATTTATAAAAAATTTATGCAGTTCAATATTTTTAGCCGTCGATGACATTATTAGTATTGATTAATTTTTACATCTATGAAAATCGCGAGACAATAAATTATGAAAATAGCCTTATTAGAATATAAAACGACTTTTTTTCTGGGTGTATATTTTATAGTGGGCATCAGAGAGAGTTCATTCATGAATTCATGAATGAGTGAATGTTGTATGAAGTAATATTAAAAATTGTATTGTAATATATTATTATATGATCAAATTTTAAGAGGGATTTATGACGTACCCATAATAAATGTCTATTCCTGGTTGCCTTGAGTTCAGTGATACTTACGAGTTACGAGTAGGTGGTACGTTAGTACCTGTTGTTAGTGTCCTATTCAAATTACTATATGGAACAAGGCGACGACGGCGATAACAGTTGACCGGATGACGTAAAACTGCTGTTGCTCAACGACTGCCGATCGATTTAAACGTACATTTGTGTACACTTATGTACATACTAGTATAAAAAAGTAAACGTACTTCAACGATTCCGGTCTAGTCTATTTTGTAATTATTAATTAATGATTCATAATACCTGTATTAAATTGTAATAGATATTATCAATTGCATTTTTAGGGTACACTAAAAATTAAAAATTTGTATGTACTAAATTCTAGTGGGCCCTTTTTTATAAAATATTTTTAAAATTAAAATTAATGGACAATGATTAATTATTATTAAATTCAAAAGATAAAACTGATAAAAACGACTTCTGACATTATTTTTAACCGCCTAGACACGAAAAAAATTAAACCAGCCAATATTGTTAATAATTATTTTTGTAAATTACACAATAATTAGGCATGGGATTTGAATTCCTTAAAAATACTAAAAAAAACTTCTAAGTAAAAATTCTAAATAATGCACAAAAAAATGCACTACATTTTACTAATATTATGAATAATAAATTTATCTTTGAAAACCATTATTAAACAGTTTATCTCATTTAATTTGTGATAATAAATTTATAATAATATTATGATCATTGTAACTTAACGAACAAGGGGGATGTAGGGGCATAGCCCCCTCTATTACGATTATAAAAACTTATATCCTACTCCAGAACAAATTCCTAATTACGCGCTACTGCTTCATATCAATAATGAATAAATTCTAGTGTTGACAATAATAAATCAAACGAAAATATGATCATAATAATGTATCAGCAAATGTATGGGCACTGTAAGAAATTAATATCATTCGTTAGTTCTTGGGCTTATGAAATAAGTACCAAAATAGTAAAATGTGAAGCAAACATATTATAGATAGATACCTCATGGACATTTTTATAAAGTCTTTACTTTTTTTTACTGCTTAATGTAATAATAAGAAAATTCATTTAATAAATAGAAATGCACTTATACTTACTCAAAACCCCAAATATTCTCATACAATTTAATTTTTACCTGGTATGTTTTTTTTAATAATAATGAATCAATTTTACTTTCAATAGAAATATTCCTTTTTTAAACTAAATCATATTTTCTTGAACGACAAATTAACATAGTATTTGCTTGGCTAAATGTTAATTCACAATTCGATAATAACTTTTTCCCCCCATAATAATTATGTCTACATTAGAATACTTAAGTTTCGATTATTATTTATTATTATAATATCAATGGAATCATCAGAAACTTACTAAGATTCCAATTAATTATTATACTAAGAAAACTTCATAATATTGGGTACGGATGTGAGTGTTTAGCCATATTATAGGTCTTTATAATATTTAATATTTATTATACAATGCGTTGTAACAACGTGTTGTGTTGAATACACAAATAAATGTAATAATTGAATTCTATCTTAGTAACCGCGTGATGATTAACTCAAAATTCTTCGAACAGTCGGGCGCAAGTGTGAGTTAAAAATAAAAAATGAGGTACTTTGTATAAGAGAAGCGTCGCGCGTGTGCAACACGCCGGGACGCGTTTCATTGACGGGAAAACGACAGTGGCGCCAAGGCTGTTCTGTGCCGCCGTTGCCGCCGCTGGTGGGCGGATAATACTATTTGGGCGCTGTTTCGTCGACCCACGCGACGTTTTTGCATTTTCGCTCGGTCTCTGCGCGTCTTAGCCGTCGCCGCCGTGCGTTCACCGGAAGTCGTCGACCGTGATAATTGTTATTACCTGCGGTGTACCAACATGTAGGATAATAGTGTTATAAGAACGTGTTTCGACGATGACGGTATTTAAGTATTACATTATAATATAATATAATCGTCATTACCGGAAGTTCGGTGGGGTTGAGTGATGATGAGGTGGAGTAGGTGGTTTCGCCGTCGTCTCCACTTTTCGGCGCGTGCTGTAAATGTTATACCTACGAAGCGCGAGCGCGATTAAAATATTATTACACAACGGCTGCAACACCTCTTGCGCGTTTCATTCATAATAATATAATAAATACTACGCGGTCCGGAAACGAACGCGGCCTACGACCGACAACGACGCGCTGCCGTGCCCACTGTGACCTACTCTCAATGTGCGAGCTCGCGTAGTCATGTGTATCACGGACATCTTTGAGTATTTAATATGTATGCATGTCTTACTTTACGGGTGATGCAAATATCGATCGACGGTGAAAATATGTTTTTTAAAGTTTTTGTTGTTTTCCGAGTCCATACAGTAAACTCTTGACCTGTTCTCCAGTTCGTCACTTGAATTAACAATTAACATTTGTACTTAAATCTAGTTTTATTTATTATTGGGCCTGATATTGGAAACAAAATAACGATTAGAATAAAGTTTAAATATGTCCATTGAAACTAGTCTGGATGTCAAGGCATGATTTGTTTCCAAAGCTTATACTTTAAAGACTATGTTGGATGTGTAATATAAGATGATATCCCATAAAGAAATAGTTTTATAAGAGGTTATTCAGTGATTGAATTGTATTGTATGAATACGGCACTATGACGTATTTCTAAACCCCATATAAGTAAATATTTTTTTTCAAAAAGTGAGCATTAAAATGTTGCGGGTATTAATCTTCAAACTTATTTTACGTTGCAATAATCTGTTTTATTTTATTCTTTTCCATAAATAATTGTTTGACGTCAAGGCCAAAAGTTATATCGGTTACATTATTATGCATTGTGTATATTATATAGTTGAAGAATATTGATTTAATAAAATAGTAAGAGAAAAATTCATACCCACAGACCATATAACTCTGCCCACGGTTATTATATATTATATACATATTTTTTTTTATTAACGGGCGTTTCTGAATGTAAATTTTACTATTTTTTTTTTTGTGAATAATTATTTATAAATCATACACAAACTGAGTCTTACATTGCATTTAGCCCATAGTTTTATAAATAAGTAACCTACGACCTTCATTCCTGTCTTATTTGCTTTCAATGTTTTCGATTTTGTCCATTCATTGATTGCAATGGTACAATATCGTATTATATCATGATGTCTAATGGGTTTACTTTTCAATGCATAGCGTAGTTTAAGTGCATTTATGACTGCCGTAGGGGATTATAATTTACTATTTAAATGTAAAGAAGTGTGTAATAGTATAATACTCATTGATTTTTTAACCCACTGTTCCGGAGAATTTGTGAGTGTTGTTCAGTTAAGAGGATGTCGTACCTGTATTTTCCGTAATACACACGTACGGGTGCAACACACCAAATTTTTAGTTCCCTAGTTTCAATAGTGTGCTGTTTTGATATTAGAGTGAATTGAATTATTGGCTATCATCAAACTTTTAGTTAAAACTTTTATGCTTGTTCTCTCGATCGGGATTTTCAGATATTT
This sequence comes from Myzus persicae, assembly GCF_001856785.1. Classification (NCBI taxonomy): domain Eukaryota; kingdom Metazoa; phylum Arthropoda; class Insecta; order Hemiptera; family Aphididae; genus Myzus; species Myzus persicae. The sequence continues at coordinate 16,152 of NW_019103025.1, read as the reverse complement.
TAATTTTTAAGTGAGTTATGAGTAGGTATATAAATATTAATATTTGAAAGTGCTCATAATTGAGTGGTGCCCATTGAGTAGGTATATTATCTGGACATGAAACTGTTGGTACCGCGTTTGATCACCAGATAGCAGCTCATGTTTTACGTTTCCTATTTTTTTCTAAAACCCGATATTATAAATTATCTTCAAATTATCTACAATTTTACCATTCCAAAATAAAATACAAAAACGTTTATGAAATGCCTAAGGTTTTTTTACATTGAAGGTTCATAAAATAAATATGTTGGATAATAGCTTATGTACACACTAATCCTTTAATTTATACATATTTTGCTTTTGACTTATCTATGGTTTTTGGATGTCTAATATTAAATTTATTTAAATTCCACTATAGAGTAAACTAAAATTAAAAGTTGTGTATTTAATATTGTTATGACTTATCCATATTACTATTTAAAATTACACTAAATAAGTTTTTATATTTTAAATAAAATAAAAATAAATAGGCACTAAACTAAAAAAAAAAATATTTAAATAGATGTTGGCCAAGGAGATCTTATTTTTTAAGATACAATTTAATTATTTATATTAGGTACTTGCTAATCCGGGTTTACAGGAATCATTAATAACATTTGGTACTTACTTAATATTTTTTATTCATCAACTACCTCTATCATTAATAATCTGGAAATAAATAGTTCAAAAAAACAAAAATTCGGATGTTTAATCAGTTATAAATTCAGGTTATCCAATAACTTTTCCTAAATATATTTATAAAAGTATAATTGAAAAACATAATCAACAAAAACAGCTTTCATTGGAACGTAGTATAATATAGTGTATCATAGTGGTGAAGTTAACCATGTTTTTACCAAACACAAATGTTTCTATGAAATGATAATGTTTTTTTTTGTATTTGGATGGCGAGGGTAAAACAATAAGACGCGTAAACCCTTTAAATCCACAGCCCAGGTGTGATTAGTAACAAATCGAGTTTTTTACGCATCACCTCGAATAACGCACGACACAGTCACTTGCAAGCTGCAAATAGATATTCGATCACCAATAAATCGAGACAATAATATTTTGATAGAGTATAGCAGCAAAAAATGTTAGTTGCCGATGTATCCTACGCGGTTTGTTGTCCTCCTATTAAATTAATACCTACATGCATAATTATCAATAGATATACCTACATGGAAGAAAGAGTGTGTGAGAGAGAGAAGATACCGATAATGCTGTCGAAGTGTAACATCGGTTAGAACAGAGATAGACAAAGAGAAAGAAACAGAGACGAAGAATAGGCATAAGAAAAGGGAAACATAAATAATGGGTCCGGTTTTTTATTATTATTATTATTTTTTTTTGGGTGTCGCGGGGGCAGCGTGCATGTATTATTATTGTTGTTATTATTATTATAATAGACTACGCGCGGCAACGTATATTACGTTTATGAGAGGGAGGGGGCTTGTCGAGCGCGTGCCCTCTGCTGCATGCCCAGCGTTCGAACGGCCGGTAGAGATCGGTCCGCCGCCACTGAACGGCAGTCTTGTCTCCGGAGCCTCGTACGAGAGACTTGAACGACCGGCGCCTCGCTACTCCAGCCAGTCGGACGTCGTACGCCGTCAACGCGCGAGTTCTCATCGCCGTGAGTCTGTGGTGATGTGTATTAACTCTTACGATCGAACGATCGATTTTGCGCACGTTCAGCGATGAATTTTGACTGTCATCTGCAGTGAATAAGTGTTTTGTTTTCCGCATCAGATATAGTTTTTTTTTAAAATCGATTTTATTTATTATACACAATCCGTTGAAATGGCCGAGTTCGACGCGAACAATAACAGTGCTCTGCCGTTACCGGAAAAAGCGCAGGAAAAATACTCACTTCGACCCAGGGCGTCGCTGAAACGCGAAGAACCCGATGAGGATCACGAAGACAGTTGGAAACCATCAACTCGCGGTCGGTCTACCAAACGACGCCAAAAACCTAAGCCCCTTAGCAGGTAAGTCTTATTAAATTATTATGTCAACTAAATATTTTTCCACTGAAATTTTTTTTTACACTTTTGTGTGCGTGTTCGTGCTCGCGCGTGTTTTTTTGGCTAAGACAACAGATGTTTTTGTAACTGATAGTTACGACTTATTTTTGCTTTAAAAAACATAACTAATTTTAGCGACAATAATATATAGGTACATATTTTATAGATAATTTCTGAGTGTCCGCCAGAGAAGTTTATTGGTAAAAGAATTCTTATGATGATTACCCGCAAAAAACATTTTGGTGTAGTCTTTATTAAAAGTATCTAAAAACGTACTTATTTATTAATTTTGATAAGATAAGAATTTTTTGACGTGACTAAAATTTAAAAATAACTACCTATGGTTGCTAAACTTTTTTTCACAAAATCCGTTGAAATAATAAATAATGAGAATGATTATGTTTTGCATTTTTTAGCAGTATCCTAGAAGTATTAATATATTTTCAACGAGTCATAAAAATAAATATTTGCATTGAACTATGTTAGCATACTTAATAGTATTTTTCTACGATTTCTACATAGACTATATCCTGTTATAAATGATTTTTTATTGGGAAATTAAATTAATTATTCAAATAAATTTGTCAAGTTACCAAATCCAATTAAGTTTTTGCTAATATTTTATAATAAAAAAATATATATTTTTTGTGATAAAATTTTTATTTCTAACTTCTTTCTTAAAAAAAAAATTATTGGTAAGTAAATAATTATATATTGTTTAAAAATTTCCTTACATAACTTTTTTTAGTATGACCTATATCAAAAAAACTAATCGTCAAATACATTAAGACACACCGCGCCCGAGGGCGGTGAATTATTACGATCGAATGTATATTTACAACTGTAGGAGTACCCAAGGTACTAGTCCCCGTAATAATGCTTAAATTAGGATTCTCGTAAGATAGGTATCGTTTGCAAATCGATTTAACGTCGTTATTGTATAGTTACAGTGTTCTTTGTTTAAACTAAAGCCGTCGTAATAATCATTAGACGTTTCCTTCCGTTCTTATTATACCTATTTTTCGATGACAAAAATAATACTTATTAATTTTATTCAACACACTTGATTTTAAACAATTAATTAATTCGACTCTTATATTAATTGAATGTATTTATTTATTGAGATTAGGTAATGTGATCTTATAATTTTGGGTTTGCTAGGGTTACGCCCTTGGCGTGTTATTTATGGATATTGGTTTGAATGAATTCGGGGTGGGCGCATATTAATGCAGCAGCGATATGTGTTTAATTTGTTTTTTCTTTACAATCGAATGTTCGAAAGAAATTCCTAGTCGTATATAAAACCAAAAACACACAAAACACCACTTCGACGCCCTGTCGAAAATAAATATTCGAACATGCTTTGTCACTCGTGTGCTATTATTTAAAATAATATGTTGACTTTCGATTTCTGTAAAAAATTCTAAACCACTGATGGTAGGTACTACATTAACACGCTCGTTTTATTTTACTAGTCATCGTGAATAACATTAGAAAATAAGAACATGTATATTTATGACGATGGTAATTATTAAGATAATCTGACTCATATAAATTATGTTAATATTTCTCTTTGAAAATGTGTAGTATGAATAAAAATAATTTTTACTGACTGTTCAGATTTTTAAAAATTGTAAAACCGCTGAATATAGTAAAAACGTGATTTATAATGTTTAACAAGTGTTGAAAATTAAAAAAAAAATATTGCATACACATACCAAAAATAATTTTCTCCGTCTACAATTACTAATCCATAACCAATAATAAGTTAATTGCACTAAAAAAAAAAATAAAACTGCTTAAAATTATAATAAACTACTGTAAAATAAAACAGTATTATTATAGCACCTATACCTATAGAATTATTTATTGGTTATACATATTTTCTTATAAAATTTATTTACCAATTACCATTGGTAATATATATGGCGTATATATTTTTACAAACTATACAAACTATAGGTACGTTATAGAACTTAGTATACAAACTGAATTGTACAAGATGCGCATTAAAAAAAAACATACATATATGTATATGTTTATAAAAAAACAATTTAAAAGACCCGTGGACTTCAGAAAATATTTTTTCTTACTTTTCTCAAGGGGTTGTAAAGTAATAATGTTAATGTGTTTATGAAATTTTTTTTGGTGAACTTAAGAAGTTAAGCCTTTTTAAATTTAACTTAATTTAATCAATTAAGTTAAGAATACTGTGCCATTAAAATATATATATATTTGAGGATATAGATATCTAATATAAAATATCTTGTTTTATATAAAGAACAAAACTAGATTTCATTATCATAAATATTATACATGGTTATTTTTAGTGAAATAAATAAGAGATACATAGTGATGTCCTCTACCCTTTGACCATTATAGGAACCTCTAATCACGCTACACGCATATAATAGGGGCCCAAGTCCACCGTGTGGTGTTACACGTCGTGTCGACACAGCAATAATTCGTGAACTGTTATGCAGGTATCGGAGGAAGACGGCGAACGCACGCGAGCGGAGTCGCATGCGGGAGATCAACGAGGCGTTCGAAGCACTTCGCCGTGCCGTGCCGCACCTGGCGGTGGACGCGCACAACGAGAAGCTGACCAAGATCACCACGCTCCGGCTGGCCATGAAGTACATTTCAGCGCTCAGCGGACTCTTGACCGCGGCGCCGGGCTCTCAGTCTTCGTCATCCCCGACCACCGCCGCCGAGGCCGCAGCTATAGCCGCGGCCACGGCGACCATCTGCGGCGGCGGCGGCGGTGGCATTGGTGGTGGCGGAGGACTCGTCGGGACAGCAGCGATGTCGTCGTCTTCGGCGCCGCTTCCGACTACCACCGACCACTTGGCCGCGCTTGGCTGCTGTTTGTCGCCTTCGACGTCCGACGACGTGGACTCGCTACTCAGCGAGTACGCATCTGACTTACTCTGTGGCGGCGGCGGCGGTAGCGAGTGCTCGTCCGCTGCGTCCACTGTCGGGTTCCTCGCCGATCACCACCATCACCATCACTCGGCCGCGTTCCTGCGTGACTTGCCGGGTGCGGCCGCGAGCTATTCGCTGTCTCCGTCGTCGTGTTCCACGTCGGCCACCGACGTCATCGGTTTTCCGTCGCCGCTTCTGTCCGCCGACTTTCCGGTGGACGTGGCCGCGGCCTTCATGCCGTTCGCCGATCACCCACTGCCACCAATCGACTTCAATGGCGACCCGTACATGTTCGAAGACAACTTCGCGTGCACCGAGTTTAGCTAAACCTCCTCGCACTGTGACACGGTCGGGTGTCGTCAAGGTGCCATATATTTACGACATACTTAATATTATACGTATTCAGTGTAAATTTTTTAAAAAATTTTTATCGTACGTCTTGCACAATTTTGCGAGAAAAAATGTTGAATATTTTGCATCCAAAAAATGTGATATATTTGATATTTTGACGTACCCTGCTTACGAGTAGCTGTTTGTAGAGTGTATGCGTCGCTTACTCCCGTCAGTCGTCACGCGTGCCGATGTACGTCGACCGTCAATTTAATACGTGTACAAATGTTTTCCCTTAGATTTTCTCTCAAATATTTTCAACTGTGATATACTGTTCCCTCGTACTACGTGGTTGCGACCGTCGATTTCGACAATTCTACCCCTCCCCATAACCCGCCTATACTCTTGCCAGTAAATCGGTTACACGCGCTGTAATGACATCGTGTGTGCGTGTGCGCTCCCAAGTAAATTATTCTATTTGTTTTAAATGAAACGTGTACGTCTATCCCATTCGTTGAATAATAATAAAAAAACAATCTAACGTTTTTAAATCCGACTGGTGAAACTGGTTATTATTTATTCTATATAGATATATAGTGTTTAATATACCTATTTTTCCTTTCGGATCCTTCCCTGGCTTCCCTTGGCTCTCTTGTACATAATATTTTACACTTTATACACGTCCCGGAACCATATAACAATCTACGCATATCGTCGTATAATCGCGATTTAAAAAAAACTAAATACTACTTTTCGATTTGTCATTGTTTTCACGTGCGATGAAAAAAAATAAGATAAACGGGTTTATACGATTAGGGTTTTCGATCGATTTCGCGATCGTTCTGATTATAGATCGTTTTTATAAACATTAAACGGAAAGCACTGCGATACCCGCGATATCTTCTCGTAATTTTTACAGTTGATGATTTACATTGACGGCCAATCCGTCCCGAACGAATAAGCAAATCAACTCATCCGACCTCCCGTCGAGACCTAACAAAATAACCGACGTACACGTAGACGTGTTTAAATATTGGCTTAGGATAATATATTTTATTACAATATGTTCTCGGCACACATACACACACGCAGACTACAAGATCTGAAATATTTTTATTTTTTTACCATTTGTTATGTGAAGCTTCACGATGACGTGCACACGCATGTATGGTGTGCACTCGACTTCGATTAGTCCCATTTTGTCTGAAACTTATTGAATTGTACCGCATTGCACACTGATTGATTTCTCCACGTATGTTCTACCCGGGTTTTTTTTATAATGTCTTTTTGTTACCTTTAGCGTTATGACGTCGTTTAGTGTTATAATTTTATTATACTATTTATATGTTGTAGATAATGTTCACGCATATAAATATATAATGATATATTTGTACGTTAAGTTTTGTAAATTAAAATTATATATTATATTTGTACATACAATTGATTTATTATTATCATATTATTATTTTTCAATAAATTATTCGTATTTTTAATATATGATGTGTATCGATTTGTGTTCTACGTTGCCTATTCTAATGAAATTGCTCTCATTGACAAGGAAAATGTTGTCCTCGCTAATCATTATATATTATAATGAAATAATGTGTTTTGAAGAAAACTGAAAATGTCTCACTTGGTTACGTCGTCGTACAATATGACGATATTATGTAAAACCGGCGTCTGCGACGACAGGTGGGGTAATTAATCGCCACGCGGTATATATACATACCTACCATGAACACGAAGCCACGAAACCAACGGGTTCTGGGTATATGTCCCCTTCCCTAATCTTCACTAAGCGTGACCGATTAATTATAATACCACTCGTGCCAAGCCGTGTAATAGGTATATTCGACGGAAAATTATTATCACACCTTTCGCGCGACGGTTGAATCATTATAACGAATAACAATGATCGTAATCGTGTGATATATCTCGTCCAACCACCACCCATCTCGCAATCCAGGTTTTTGCGCGAAACAGGTGGCCTTTCGCGATTCGCAAAACTGGTCGTATACGCTGGGGGAAAATGAACGCTTCCCCCACCCAGTACTTGTAGATCATAAATTCATAAGCATATTAACTTCTAAGGCTCTTCGTAGTTTATTACAGTCATTATTATTATTTAATTATAATGATCAGATCATCGTCTAGATATCACGTCTTGTCTTGGTATAATGATATACTTTGAGTAAAAATTGTATGTTGAGTCGACTTTGTGAAGTAGATTTGGGCCGCTAGATAACTTGGGACAGTGGGCTGTAACTTTTACGGTCTGCGTGAATACACGATTAATGAAAGGATTTTTGTCTCGTTGGTTTAATACTTTATTCAAACGAGTTTGGTGATGCACAATAGTGTCAACATTGTATTTTATTTTTATAATGTACTACTAGGTACCCATTATTAGGTGAAAAATATAAATTAAAAACTACCTGAATACTCCTTTTAAATTAATTTATCTGTGTTTCTGGATCCAGAGTTTGTTTTTGGAAGGGGCAAGGCATGTACGACAATAAATTGCAAAATATGTCGTTATAGATTTTCTCCGATTTTTAATGTAATAACTATTTTTATATTCATTTTGACGAAATTCTTTAATATTTTTGTATATTGGGGTGATAAACTAATTACCAATTCGCTTTTTGCTTTGTTATTCCATAATATGTAATATCAATTAATTTTTTATAACAACACGCGTTATGATAGTTTTTTAATTAGTTAAAATAAAAATAATTCTGTTCGTGTAGTAGTATCGATACCAAGCAGTCAGAATCGAAATAATTCCACCAGCTTATAGTTATAGTAGAGTATCGTGGTTCAGTTTTATTTTTAGATATTGATTTTACAGTTGCGTAATATTAATGACAATTATGGAAGTCGTTGCCGCCGGTCGCTAGTTCCTCTCCAGGTGCGCGAAACTCCGGAAAAAGGGGCGGCGGCGACGGCGGGGGAGAAAGCGTCTGGCGCCGTCGCGCGTATGTGGGTCGGGCCAATAGGCGAGCGCGATGGGCGTCGTTTTACTCGTGGCCACAAGCGACAATCACTACGGCCGGCCTTGGGGCCGTATAGTATTGAAAAAATAACAGTCTCAGCCGAAAGAAAGATGATCGGAGGAAAAATTTTGCACTTAGATGTGCGTTTCGTACTTGATCAAAATGTATATACATACCAATCATATATTACTACGTAAAGAATAAGTTTGATTGTTGAATGTAAGTTTAAGTGGATCGAGCTTTGATCTCTGTGTGTAGTAGCAATAAGACTAATTTCTTGTTAATGTTAATAAAATACCTTCACACATAGCTTGCTCATGCTCACATAGGTGTAGTAAACAACTATTCAATTATTCAACCGTTCAATTTTCTTACCGGACGTTAAATTTTGCGGAGCCTTGCAATATAGTATTATCGATTTACTTTTAACTTACTCCGCTCACTAGATTTTTGTTCATTTGAGGTAGTTGTTTCATATAATTTTTAATCGATGAAAAAATTGTTCGTGACCATTTCTTCATGACAGTTTGTGAGTACTAAATTCTGGCTGGGTGAATACAATTTATCTAGGTGACCCGATAATTTTTTTCCAATAGACAAATAAATTTACAACTAGTAAACTGCGCTGTTGCGTTCGAATGCAGTTTTGAAAAAATAGTGCACTGATTAAAATAATATGTTGTCTACAGTTTACGTATATAACATATAGTCTCTACATTTGTGTTCAAACTATCTTGTGTTGTTGGATTTAATATGTGTGTGAATTTAGTCATTATTAATCTTATAAAGTTAAGAACATAATCTGTTTTTACCGTAGACATTTTTACGATACTTTAATCTTGGTAAGTATATTCAAATCTTCGGTATGTGTGCAATTTTTAATTGTAATGTTTTACATTCTCATGATTAGCATACACATTTTCACAGATGTCACTCAAATGCAATAAATTTTATTTAAAAAAAAATATATATTTATAATATGGTAATATTCAATATATAGTAGTATATTATAATGAGTAGGTACTGCACACGCTGTTCAAATTCGTAGATGTGTACTACTCGTTAGAATTTTCGTATTGCGCACTTAGAATAGGGACTGGCTGGTTCCGATGCAAATATGTGATAATATGTAAACAGTTATCTGGCTGGTGATAACTCAAGTCAAGATACAGCTATTAACATTTAGATTTGGTACAGGCGAGATATTAATTATAAGACATGACCGAGTAATTGATGTGTCGGTTTTCGTCTTAATTTTATTCTCTGGAACGTATGATTACTACAGAGGTAAATTAGTACCTGTAACGACTAACGAACAATAATTAGATCCTATTGCTATCGATAAAATTGCATATGGTTCGAACCGACGAGCTTTAAATATAGGCACCGACAACAATTATTACTAATTATTTCGTTTCATCGTTCCATTATAGGCCGCCTATGTTATTATATTTTGTTGATGAAATCAGCAAGTCTATGCCGAGAATAAATTTATGAATTGCTAACCTACATGATAATTTATGAATAAATTATATAATTTGTATTTGCCTAAGACTTGTGTTAAATGTTTTTTTTTTATAAAAAATTAATCTGAATCTGTTTACGAAGTTTGATTGTTTCTTTTATTAATTTAACATTGTTTTCAACATTCATAGTGAATAATTTTCTAGAAATACAGTCTTAATTTTTAAAAAATAAAACTGTTTTGAGTATACTTTTACAGCTACAATTACACGCCCCCTCCCATCGATGACGTTTGCGTTTATCGGCCGCCGCTACCGGCTTGTTCGTTATACAATGAGTCGCGAGCGAGCATGGCGATATCGGATCTCGTTTTATTATTATTATTATTATTACCGAGAAGATGATATTTTCAAGAGTCTAGAAGAGGAGTGGAAAAAAAAGATTCCTTCGACTTTATAATTGGGCAATAAATAGTTACACATATTTATATTATATACGTATGTATCGTGCGCGGTCCGGACGCAATAAAGTAAATTCATTAGCAGCTAATGACAAAGTAGTTTGCCGCCGCCTGTGTGTGCGCTCAACTACTACTGTTGGATATAAATCATTGCGCCGTTGTTCGGGTTAACATCGATATTTATTTCGTTTCGTTTTAACTTTTAATTCTTTATCGGCGTATCGAGTATCGAGTAGTCGGCGGGGGCACACACGCAATCGGCCGTCCGTACACATAAGAATACTATAATATAATATTTTATTACATCATATTTGTACTCGTATGGTCCGGCCCCCCCCACGTCCACGGTACCCCGCCACCCATCACCCCCTTTACTTCGGCCGTGACGAGGTCTCTTATTAACGTATGAGTTTTTTCTCGCACACTCGCGGCACACTCGTGTACACACACGGGTAATTATTACTTACGCATAGACTGCGGGCAATAATTTTCTAACACCTTTTCGTGCCACTGCGGTACAGTGCTAGTGGTGGTAATAGGACAACTTTTTTCCCGTCCTTTACGCTGCTCGTGTATACGCGCGGCGCGGCGCGCACACACACAACACATATAAGTACCTACTGGCAGCCTCCCGTTTACGATAAATCGAATATTATTTATTAGGCGTAGCGCGGTAGGGTCTCCAGAGGAATGGAAAAAAAATTCCGACCGGATTCGCGGCTGCCGTGGCGAGACGACATCGTATTATTATATTATCATGTAAACGTAATTAATGCGTTCTATAGATCCCGCCGCACCGCCGCCATGCGAAATCACACGACCGATATATCCTGTAGTATAAAAACGACTTCGTTTCACTCCATACACCGTAGGTATATTATATTATAATACTATACTTACGATTAGTCACTAGCTAATAATATATTCGGCTCCCCGCGGCACACTACTCAGTTTTTATGGTAGTATAAACTGATTTATTTTTTCTACTTTGGTAGGAACGTCTTCTGTTTAACGATATGGCGGCGAAAGAGCTGTCTGTCCGTCTGGTAGCCGAAAAGCACTTCAGGGGAGAGATTCTTCGATTTCCCTGGTGTGGACATCGGTCGAAGTCGGCATTTATGACGAAAACGCGAGCTTCGTGGACCTTCCGGATCGTGACGGAACCTGATCTTCCGATTATTGTCATCGACGCGTTTCGTGTAAATTTTCGTGTATCCATTTCTATTAAGTATTAGTTTTGACTTTCGGTGTAATATCAGAGTTTCAAAGATTTTGATTTTGATCGCGGATACATGTAGTGGATACTAATGGACACTGGGTAAAAAAAATACAAAAGTAAAATGAACTATGGTTCTAATGCGATTCATTATTATCCATTATATTGAACATTGGCCCTTTTCATTTTTTGTTCCCACTTTCGTGTATGTGTAATAGTAATTACTGATTGTAGAACAGGCAAAACTTAGATGTCATAAATACTACAACGGGACTGTATAATATGATGTTGTACGAAAATAACGAGATCTTAAAGCAAATAAATTCGGTTCCTAAACTGGTCGGCGTTAACTTATTTATTTCCTTAGCTATTGTTAACGTCTGCACTACCTTTAACCTATGAATATCGTGCTATATATACATATTTATATAACCAGAATGTCCAATTTATGCATGCATAATAGAATGCCCAGATACTGGTTATTGCGTAATAATCTCATCGAAAACAATTTTTTAAAGTGATATAATTTATATTTTTTATCCGCAAAACGGAGTATATTACACGGTGTTTTAAATTCCAAGTCGCCTTAATTTATTACACGTCTATAGCGTTCAGCGAATTTTTCCCCTTACCTCTACGCTACGCTTTGAAACGCGACTAGAAACATCTCGAATTGTTTTTACTCCAGTCCCGTTGTTTATCGTGTACCGAAACCCGTCACATTATCGTCGTCGTGTACTCGCATATACATTTTATTCAACCATAACTTATTATTTTTTTTTCGAACTCCGTTCGATTCGTGTAAGTATCCGATCAACAACAATCGATTACACGATGCACACGACCCCCTGTATATAATATTGAACAACTATTATACCTATATATACGTAGTTTTCCATACTAACTGAATTGTCGCCGAAATATGATAAAAAATAATAAAAAATACACACATCGGTTAATGTGCGGAGAGTCTTATAATATGTAATATAGATAAAGTATGACATTTGAATAACAAAAATCCCTCCGCCATCAATCGTGAGCATCCCGGTCGAGTGATTGAGTATAATCATACACTAAGTAATTACTAATTATATATATAATGGCAGTGTGACCTGTAAATGAAAATTTGCAAGAAACGTAATATATTCATGTTTGAAAATAATTTTAAACTCGCTACCGAACACAATGTACCTATGTTCGGTTCGTGATGGATCGTTATCGTTGTTAAATTGTTAACTTCTCTGTCATGGTATTATCTTTGTGCATATAATATTAATCTGGTGAAGAATCTGTAAGCTACGTTTTAAACAGTTTTGCCTATAATATAATGTTGATGTAGATATTCCGTTATTTTTACGTTCCAAACACCTTTTAAAATTATTATAGTGAGCCTTTTCGTTAGCTTCGTCCTATTAACAGTCGCTTATTTATAGTCTTAACGTAACGGGAAAAGTTGGGAATTTTGAAATTTTAATTTAATCATGACAATAACTAAATTTGGTTTCGAAAAGTCCTTACCTGCCTAATACCTTATAGTTATACCACATCTTACTGTCTTAGTATGGTCTGAGTCTATTATCTTAAATTTGTTCTATTGAAGGGGTGTAGATTTTACCGTTCCTTCACTTGAGTTGTATATACCTCTCTATACTAACCTATTTTTTAGTTTTAAGTAGTGAATAAATTTAAAATAAAATAAACTAAAAAATAGATGATAGGTATATTTGAATATTACAAATGTATTGTTATTTAACGTTGTGTCATAACTACTTCTAATGTAGTTTTTTTTAAGTTTTGTAATATTATACATTTATACTAGGGTGCATTAAATCGTATTTTTAAAATTAATTTTGTTGTTGTTTTTTAGGACATTTAAATCCGCGCCCTACCGTATCCATTGCTGTCATACGATGAACTGTAAGTAATAATCAGATATTATATCGTTAAGTGAACATATACCTAGGGCTTTCATAATTATAAGAATTTTTCTAAACCATCCTATTGACCAGCAGGGCTTTTTAGGTTATTAACATTATGTAATGACATTATGACCATAAAACTACTAATGAAGTACTGTTAGCTATCGGTATTTTTTTTAACAATTAAAAGGTTATATACTCGTAAAAAATAGTATTCTGGTCGTTGGGGCCAGCGTGTAAAAAAAAAAACAATAACATAATATGTAGTTGCTTCTCCCACGCCAGTGGTCCGTTGATCGGTCTTCGTAGGGGCAGTGGCGTACTTAACTCGTAGACATTATTCAGAACGTTAACGTTATGTATGATTTTACGTCGGCATCGTGTATTGCGCTTGTTCATCATCGCATCGGTGCGTAGTGGAGGCCAGAGGATTGAATTCTCGCTCCACTGTCGCCACCACCAGTCGGTGGTAGTGTGTTTCAACTTACACGATGTGGGCGTGCTCTGTGCGTGCCGTGTATTGATACGATATTATGATATGTTTAATTATATGTATTATGTATCGTATGCAGCTGCAATGATGGAAATATGAAATGTAACATTTAATAGGTAACGAAATTGATTGATCGTTGTCGTCGTCGACGAAGCCAAAAGGTGGCTGATATAATAAAATAATATAATAACAGTATAAACTTCTATAAACTTCCATTAACTAATTGATAGCGTAAATATTATACTACTGCCGTGGTGTATGTGATTTGCCCATTTCTTTTCCACTACCCGTCTATCTACCTAACTACCTGTATACTCTCTCTGCTCCGTGGTAAACCCGGAATATTGTTATTATAATTTCTACTAATAGTGACACTCCATCAGATAACACTGTTGACGTGTGTCATAGTAATGAAACCATCGCAGCACAGCTAGTTATCCTAGTCGCAGTGTTTGTTACCTGGACGATTTAAATTGATCAAGAATCCAGTTATTATGATATCACGCCTTAGATGGATCATTTTAAACTATATATAATTCTCAGGTAATTCTCTGACCCTCTTATACATAAAAACTGATTAATAGTTAAGTAATAATTCAATGAAAAATAATACATACATATATACATATATATATATACTCGTATCTATTATTAAAAAAAGCAATAATTTTAAATTGCGTAATATTGTACTAAATTGAAGTGAACCCTTAACCATAGGCGTAACTAGGGGGAGACTGGGGGGGGAGGCTTAGCCCGTCCAATATTAATTTTAGCCCCCCCTGTCAAAATTAGCGATGGGAATAATCGACAGAAAATAATCGAATGATAACAGTAATTACTATTTATTAGTAGTTAGTAGTCTCTTATATAATAAAACGAAAATTACTAATAAAATACTAGTAATTCGAGTATTATTTTATTCTACTCATCAGTTAACTAAAAATATCTGATCTTACACTTGAATTCTCAGAACGATAGAACACACAAAATGTTATTGTAATTTATAAAAAAAAACTTAATGTATATATTTTATTAAATTAGTCAAAAATTATATAATTATGTACTTACTTAAAATATATTTGAATAATTGTATAATTAAAATTAACGACTTTTTGAAGAAGGTGAACAGTAAAAGGTGAAATAAAGTTACTCACAATAACGTATAATGTTACAGTGGCGTTACTGCAGCTCCCCCCTCCAAATGTTAATTAAATTTAAAAATTATTTTAATGGTCTATGGTATTCGATCAAAAACTAAACCACCGCTGTGTAAAAAATTGATATTTATTTAATATCTTAAAAAAGAAAAAATGCTGTTAAAATCTTAAACCCTGTAACCATACCATAATTGTACCTAATGGCCATGTAGCTGCCGAGTTTTTTTTCTTGATCAATAATAAAAAAAAAATAAGTGTAATTATGAATTTGTAATAACCACTTTAATTTTGTATTAATAAGTTGAATATTGGTTGATTTTTAATCAATAATGTTTAATGTTTTGATTATTTTAATCGAATGAATATCTCGACCATGACGAAATAATATTTCGATTATTTTAATCGAGTGAATATCTCGATTATAGTAATATCTCGATTACTAATTACTCGATTATCGAAATCATTCGATTATTCCCATCACTAGTCAAAAATATGTCTAGTCTCACCAACGGTACCTACATTTTAAAACTTTAATTTTAAACATAGATTTTTTTTATGAATATCTTGGAAAAATATTTATTTATTTTTTGTTATCAAACTATATATTACGTAATGATGACCCTGTGTAAGACATAATACGTATCATGCCGTTAGTTTGTACTTCATAAATACTACTTAGAAGTTCACTAAGTTGTCAACAAACTAAATTAAAAAATAGTCGTAATAGGCTGTCATTCTTTCGGAATATAGTGCCATTAAGGTAAATTATTAAATTAAGTAGCCATGTATGTAATACTATTCATTAGTATCATAATTAGTCAGATTTGATTTCTTATGTTTTCAGTCTTTTTTAATTATTAATAAAACTGACTTAAAATCCGAAATTTTAGTTGCGAAAAATTATTATGATACTCAATGTATGGAAAAGATTAAAAATCATACATTTAAAGTAGGCGAAAGGTAACGTGGAAAATTCTATTTCCTAAAATTTACACAAAATGCTACATTACGAGCTTTTAATTCCAACAAGTTCCGCATCTTGTGAAAGAACGTTCTCAGCGAATAAACACCTACATATAGGATCAACCATGCTACCTAATCGATTTTCAAAGTTATCTATCATAGAATTGTAAAAGATTTGTCAAACGTT
>NW_019103024.1:0-1783 GCF_001856785.1 Myzus persicae | reverse complement strand
TTTTAAAGACGTTTTTGTTGAAGGGAGACTAAAATATAAGGTATATAGGTTGCTGGGGACTGTTGTTATTTTGTTTTTGAGAAGGTCCCTGTCATGTAGGGGGTCCATTTTAAGAAAGTTTGTACATATAGCTGCATGGATAACATAATGCTTAATTTTGTCACAAAATCCACGAATTCAAATTATCTATTTGATGTAAAGTGAACAATTATTTGTATATGAATAGATTATGTTATTTTTTCTAAACAAAACAGAAGAAAAATTAAAAGTACAGTCTTAAATGTTCAAATGTACATTTTTAAGTCGTTTTGCACTTTCTAGTTTCTATACAAGTTTTTTAGGTACCTATCTCATAAGTTATAATTTATGCATGAAAGAAAAACCCTGTACTTACATGAAATTAATACTAAATAATATAGTTTACAGCATTATAATATATTTTTGAAATCATAGTTAATTGTTAAATCATTTTTATAAATATGCTCACCCTTAGTTAAGTTGTACTAAACAAATTTTTTAACACTATCACAACATAGGTACAATAGATAAATTAAATTTGTATGTACAGTAAATTATATAATATAGGTACCTAATAATATTTTTAAATAAGTCTATAAAATCGATGGAACAAGTTATTTTCAGATTTTAGAGTGTGATTCTAAGTAGAATTAGTTCTAATCTGCTGAAGTGTAAATGTGTATACTGTACCTAAGACTTAAGTCGTTAATTGTTTTATTTTCATATGTGTCATACCTGTTGTAGTGGCTGGTGGCATACTTAGGGCTTTTTTTTTTTTTTTTGATGAGCAGACCCCCCTCCCCTCATGATATACAATACGCAACATTACCTATCTGGTGGCTACTATTTTTATTTTGGTTATCCAGAAATAATGTTTAAAGTGTTAGGGGGCCTATAGGCATATCCCGATCATTCAAAATTTGTGAATGTCATTCATTATTGCATTGCTGTCTACTAATTCTGCCTCATATTTTTTTCACTTGACTGTTGATCGTAAAGAACTTACTAAATTTTTACTCTATGTTTCAGTTACACCACAGCTGAACAGTAGGTACAAAATATTAAGATAGGTAGTAATATTAAATTCAACGACCGTCGACCAAATTTGATATTTAGTTCCATAATTTTTCGTCGTACTGTAGTAGTATGTAATTCATGAACTAAGATATATACATATAGGTACTCTAGTTCGTGCTGTAACTGTATCAACCGAACTCCAAAGTACCAAACACATATAGATTCACTTGAATACTCTTAATATTGGAAAGCTAAAGTCATAGAAATATGAATAAAAATAAATAAATACATTTATTTATAATATGACTATGGCTGAGGTACAGATTATAATATTTCCGAACTCTGAAGTAGCCAACTGGCAGGTAGGTATACTAAATAGTAAATAGGTAATGACTATTAGTTTTATTACATATTAGCTAATAAGTAATAACGCGAATGCCGGTTTAGGTTTTATTAATCCGTGAAGTCCGGGCCCTGGGGGCGGCCTGGCAGGTAGGAAGTGGGTTGCACTAAGCAATGGTTAAATAAATATTCAAATATAGGTTTATTTAGTTCCGGCATTGGGCGGGCTCGGGTCCTTATCAATTATTCGGGATAAAAGATAAAACCATATGTTTTTCTGCTTTATCAGTATAAAAAATTAGTAGATGATAAGGGTGTTCTCTCTTTCACTCTCGAGTGTGAAACTGTGAAGTTACTCCAAATTGAGAAAATCGTCTGTTAACGAGTTTACAAGTTCACAATATTT
>NW_019103023.1:0-1785 GCF_001856785.1 Myzus persicae | reverse complement strand
AATAACCTAAAAATGTTTTTACTCGCTCCAACACAAGGAGAAGAAGGATCTACTATGTGATATTTAATAAGTAATAACCTTATGATATTTGGAAAAATAAACTAAAATTTAGGTATGTAGTATAACTATACAGCTATAATTAACTGTCCATAACAGATTATAAGGCTTGATCAATGGTTTTATAGATATAGTACTTGCAATAATTAATATTGACATTCAAATTTTCTAATATGATGCCATGTTGAATAGTATATTAATATAGGTATAATAAATATTAAATTAAACAACTGCTAATAGCCGTGGTAGCGACTATAACTTTTATTTGTTTGAAATTGTTTCCGAAATATTTTTTAAGTGGGTATTATTAAACTTTCTTCGGCGTTGGGAGGGAGGGTAGAAGGGGTTATTTAGCTCGACAAGCAAAAATATATAACCGAGGCACCATAGAATACAAAAAAAAAGCATTTTATAACGACAATATCTATTTTCTCGATGAAAACCGTTAGTTAAAATTAAAATCTGTAAATGTCTCTGACAGACTACAATATGCAATAAATATGTTGTGTTTAACTCCTTTTTGGAGTATTGGTTTCCGCGATAAAACAAGTTTATTGTATACATGTATACTGTATAGAGTAGGTATTTACCGTAGGTAGCTAAACGAAAATTGTCTATTTTCCTCGCGGAACAATAAACCAATAATGCACATCCCACATATTTTTTCAATAAAATAAAATTTCACTTTGTCACTCAATATTTTTGCTCTTATTTAATGTCTAAAGGTGTTTTTAATCCATTATACACAGGTATGATTGTTATGACCATTTTGATAAAATAATCTTTTATTAATAATAATGTGTTGGCCTTTAATAATTTGTGAAAATTTACTAAGCATAATAAGTATGTACTTAATAAGTGTGAAATATTTAATATCTAATACTATATTAGTATCGTTAATTCTTTGTGGTTAACAAAAACTACTCGTTTGAAATTAAATTTATACGTATCAAAATTTTCGAAAATTCATCTGTTTAACAATTGCAAATGAAAAATAGTTCTATATTAAAAAAATACTTACGTTTGTATTGGCACAGACTATAAAAATGTTAAGTACCTCAAAGTATTGTCTTGGTGAATTACCCTGTATATACAATAATTTTAAAATATACGATATTTTGTTTTATAGTTTTCATAAATATTACATTTCGAGGGAGAGGCACTTAACGTATTTCAATAAAAAGAAAATATTAAAAATTGAATTATTTGTTTCGATAGTAGATAAATAAAAAACGAATAAAAAATATGTTCTATCAATTAATTTTGGAAACTTATAATTAAAAATTTAGCACTTATGTATAAACTTGTACCTACTGGTAGAGATATGTCTAAAATAGTATTTTTTTTATTTTCAATTAGGTTTCTAAATCATGTGTGGAATTTTAAATTTATTATTGTTATTGTTATTGTTATTTTTATTGAATATAGTCATTAATTGTTTTATTTATAGTAATTTTATTCCTTGACTAAACATTAGAGCTGTCCTTATGGATGCCTTTGATTTCTAAAATGTAAATCAATTTCATTGACATCTGCCCAATGAAATAACAACAATACGTCACGATTTGATTTATTTTTATTATTTCATTGCTTTGCGTGACTCTCGTGAAAATATATTTTATTAAACGGTAGGAAATATTTTTCCAAGCATACGATACAACATAAGTCGGGTGAATAGAATCAATTTATTGTTACGAGTTTATGACCTATATGGATGATTATATTTTA
>NW_019103022.1:0-1782 GCF_001856785.1 Myzus persicae | reverse complement strand
ATAGAGTTAAGGTAACTATAATTTTCTTAATTTTACAAACTTATTCATATTTGTTGAAAAAAGTTTTTGAATAATAGTTTGTCACAGGAGTATATTTTAACCGTAACAAAGAACGATTTAAATACATTTGAAAACGGTTTTTAAAATTATTAAATTCTAAAATCCATTTGTAAGGTATACGTCGTGATTGTAGATACTTATTAATGTATTAAATATTTAAACATATAGTATTAATGTAAAATACTTGTACAATATAATATTATAATGAGAAATACTACTTTTCAAGTTATGCATACAGGCGCGAGGCGGTCAGGTATGTATTTAAATAAAGATCATATTACCTATATACATAGTATAGGTAGGTTAAAACGGAAAAGATTTTTTTTCTATAGTGTTGACATTACTTTTTAAATATTTAGTTATCATGTAGGTACTTATGTGCATTATATATCTATTGAATGAGTTATTAATGTCATTACTATGTAAAAAGATATAATAATGCACATAGATAAAATTTAGTTTTGAACAATGTTAAATGTACACGATACAGAACGTCACATAGTACCCGCAGAAGAGTATTTACCTCTTAATTTCACTCTACCACGAGTCGAGTTTAATGTGGCCTGAGAATAATATTTTGACTTTATGAGTACCTGTATGATATTATATTAGGTAGGTATACCTAAAAATAATAAAACCCAATCTACTCTATTCTCAAGTGTTGAAGTCCACGTGTGCGAAGTCGATCATTTATCCGATCATACCTTTTCTGAATTATATTTATGTAGGTATATTTACACACATAATATGCAATGACAGTGCAATGTATATTATATTTATATACAATACCCATAAATATATACTTATGATACAGTTATATCTAACGATAAAATATATAAATTAATAATAATGAATTAGTAATATTTCACGTTTTTCGTTTTTCGTTTTCAATGTATCGGGGACAACTTTACGGACGGCTGCAATGCACATACGAGTATAACTTATATGCAGGTATACTATAATTTTATTATTTATAAAAAATAAAAATAATGTTTTTTTTATCTATATCATCTTATCTCATACATCAAGTGATAAAACGAAAATGTTAAGCGATCGTAAGGTATTTGTGAAGTATTTGTACATACCGTTACACAAAGACCTCCGACTTGTATACCCACATAATATTATACTCATGACATATATATACTCGCGTGGTCATCGATGATGGGTTCTGAAACACCAGAAGACAATGAATGTATGTATTGTATACACTGAAGATTTATGGAGTTTTTCGTGGGAAAAGTACACGGAAATATTATGCTAATGAACCGAATAACCTGCCGTGGGTTTCTAGGTGATTTTTATTATTATTATTATTATTATTATTTATTTATTTGTCTATACCGAAGCGGCGGCCTCGGACGTTATAACAATAGATACAGATCACCACTGTTCGCGTTTTGTACACGGGTATGGGTAGGCAAGGTACGAGGATTAGACGTGCATTTTTATAATAAAGCTATAATAGCATTGATACCATTGACGGATAGACGATATAAACGAAATCGATTGCCAAGGACGACGCAGCGACGGATCTATCGTCGTATGTAATGTAAAGTGCACGTCCTTCCCTTCGTTCGTGATTTCTACCCGTCATAATGTCATAATACGCTATACACGTGATTTTCTGCGGCTCTTATCCTACTATGTATATATATCCTACATTAAACCTAGACAATTTATAACAACATGTATATATTATGTATAATATATTATACTGCA
>NW_019103021.1:0-1724 GCF_001856785.1 Myzus persicae | reverse complement strand
ATGATTACCATCACCTTGTACACTGATTACCCCCCAAGGTGTTTACCCCTCGATAATAACACACTAACTACCTATTGTTTGGTAAATAACTAGGTGGGTATTGTCTTATAATTTTATCAAATTATTCAAATTGTATTTTATTTCTGGTATTCTATGAAAATAAATGTCGTGGTATTGATTAAATATACATATAGGTACCTTCAAATGTACATTTAATTAATTGTTGCGAGTAACACAAAATCAATGTAATAGGTATAGCTAGGTATAATATAATTATGAGAAAAATTGCTCTGTAGTTTAAAACTTAAGAAAGAGAATGAATACCTTATTATTATTTATATTTTATTCAAAAACTATTTCATGTTAAGTACATCAGTTATTTTCTATAGGTGGTATACTACTCTTTATCACATTTTGGTAGAATGTAAAAAAATATATTGGCCTTTTGATAAACGGCGAACATTTGCATCACTTAAGTTAACTACCTACCTAAATATTTTTTGTTATAATACTATTAATACCTACCTATAGCTTTATTGTATTGATAATAATAATCATAAATATGAGGTATTGAGTGAAGTCGCTTACTATGGCCAATTTGACTTGACACTTGGACTTGGCCATAGGTGACAACTCCCCCTCCACCCTAGATATTACAACTTACAAGTAAATATTTTAAATTTTGTACTAAAATAAAATCTTATATTTTAATTAGGAAATGTTACTCTACTGAGTCTCACGCCAAAAGAATTATCATGTCGATACATCTGCGACACTCATTTTGTAAGCACAGATTATACTAACCAAAATAAAAGCAGATTAAACAAACACGCAGTTCCTACTCAATACATAGAAATCGGAAATTTTCATGATACCACACCTACTAATGTTTATAAGAAAGTATGTGTAAAAAGTCCAATTCAATTAGAAATGGTTACCAAATCAGGTTCTCCGAATGTCTACGTTGTAACACCAAATAAAATTCCACCTTCCACTAGTAACTTATCCACAGTTGGTTCTACATCTTTGACTCCAGTTTTGACACCAACAACAAGGAAATTCATTGAAGAATCACACGTGCCAATAAAATTACACCCTAAAAAATTATTTGGTGGTGATAAAATTTCAAAACTAAAATTTGCTCTGGAACAAAAAAAAAAGCAAATTAACAGTAAAAATGTATCGCTGTTTAGATTGAAAAATAGGTTACAATTAATGAAAAATAGAAGGCAGACTACAAATAATATTGTAGATTCATTACAATACCCATCAAAAGACTCTAAAGTACTTGTAAAAATGCAGACATTAAGAGCTAAATCATCAAGAAAACCTTTCACAAAAGCAGAACAAAATTTTGCCTTGAGTTTATTTTACAAATCACCAAGTACTTACAAATTTCTAAGAAATAATAAGAAAATAACTTTACCTGGCATGTCAACAATTCGTCGGTGGATTGGTAATTCAAAATTCAGACCGGGATTTAACTCAGGACTATTTCGACAATTAAAAAAAAAATGTGAATCAATGAGCCAAGATGAATTATACTGCACATTAATATTTGACGAAATGAAGATCAAAAACTATCTTGAATATTCTAAGTTTCTAGATTGCGTTGAGGGGTATGAAGATTTGGGATCGAAAGGCCGTACAAATAAATTAGCTGGTCAAGCCATGGTGTTTATGATACGTGCACAGAAAGAAAAATCTAGGTAAAATTAAAAAAA
>NW_019103020.1:0-1786 GCF_001856785.1 Myzus persicae | reverse complement strand
TACACATGTTTATGTGCTGACGGACGTAGCGACGTAGGCACGAAAACCAATAATCTGTGGTAATTCGCGCGACGGTCCTGTCGGTCGAAAAGTGACCTCCGTGATCGTGGGCCTCGATGACGATGCCCTTCCTCATCGACTTCGGTATGACGAGTAACGACCGTCCTTTGTAACGACGGTACAAAACACCTGAAGACAGCTCGTAGTCTTTAATTTCGTTTTGCTCCGACTTGGTGAGTTTCCCGTCGCATTCAAGGAGCATGATCAGCTTACGGGAATTTTCGTCGACCTGCTGCATGAATCGGACGCGCTCCTCTTTAGTGAGAGCGACGCATACCTCGAGTCGTTCGGTCACCTCCGCGTCGACGGACGTCGGATCCCTTTCATCGTCGATTGCTCGGCTAAGAGCGTCAACGTGTGCCATACGTGACCCTGGACGATACTTAATTATGAAGTCGAACTCATTCAGGATCTCGAACCAGCGCGCTATCTGAGGTTTGGAGGTTTTGTGGATATTCAGGTATACCAAAGCCTGACAGTCGGTGTAAACAACAAATTGTATGCCCAGCAGGAACTGGCGCAAGCGGTTGAGAGTCCAGATTATGGCATATAATTCGAGATGGGACGAGTGGTATTTGGACTCCGCTGTTGTTGTTTTTTTGCTTACCGCGTACACCATATGTAGTGAGGTAGTCGTTGAGCCTTGTAGTAAGATGCCGGACAAGGCGTGGCTGCTCGCGTCCGTGTGCACTTCTGTAACAGGGGCGTTCGGATCATACATTTTGACGACAGGCTCGTTGACCAAGGCTTCGCGTAACGCGACAAAAGCATCTTCTTGTTCCTGTGACCAGTTGAACGGCGCATCTTTACTGGTTAAACGTGTAAGCGGAGCGGCGATTAACGCGTACTTAACTATGAACCGCCGGAAGTAACCGGCCAGACCCAAAAATCGTCGCACCTCGTGTGCGTTATTCGGACGCGGAAACTTCGCGATCGCGAGCACTTTGCGTCCCGGTTTGACGGTTCCTTTGGAAATACGAAAACCTAAATAGTCTAGCTCACGGGCACCGAAAGTGCATTTAGATGGTTTCAGTGTTAGGTTAGCGGCGCGTAGAGCGCTTAACACCCGTCGCAGGTCGTTCATCATACGTTCCCAGTTTTCTGACGGTAATATGATGTCGTCTAGATACGTGCTGACTACTCCTTCGGTTTTCAGTTCTTCGAACACGACACCCATCAATTTTTGAAATGTTCCCGGCGCTCCCTTTAGGCCGAAAGGCATTCGTTCAAACTTTGCAGTCGCCTCCTCGGTCACAAACGCGGTCTTTTCCTTAGCTGCGGGAGTCAGCGGTATTTGTAGAAAGCCGTTCGACAAATCAAGGGTAGTAAAAATCACACCGCGTGACAAGGCCGCTAGCTGTGAGTCTACGTCGGGCATTGGGTACGGCTGTGTCTCTGTCTGTTTGTTGAGACGTCTGTAGTCTACACATAGACGCTTCTCGCCCGACGACTTGTTCACGAGTAACACCGGGCTAGCGTACGAAGAAGTCGAATCACTGATTATTCCGGCTTCTCTCCAGTCGCGCAGCGTGTCTGCAATTGTGCGGCGGTCGGTGGGCGACGTGCGGTACGGTTTTTGTCTAAACGGTGCACTACCCGGTGTCTCGGCGATGTCCATAGAAATGACGTTTGTGCAGCCGAGCTCCATGATATTCTTTGCAAAAACATCCCGGTGTTCATTCAGTAGCGTCACAAGCGACTCGCGTTGAATCTCGGTAACGTCGGT
>NW_019103019.1:0-1785 GCF_001856785.1 Myzus persicae | reverse complement strand
ACATTTTTCTGAGGAAGAGGTGGTCCAGTAAATCTATCCTTCGACTCTCCACCATAAACCTGCCGGCTGCCACTACATCAATGTATTGAAAATATCAAACCATATTGATATTTACATAGTGTTAGTATAGTATAAAGAACCTATAAATTTGAGTTACATATTATGTTACGGGCTCTCAGATTTCAGAACTTATATTAAATATTATGTTTCATAATAAACGTTAATACGTAACATAATTATTAGAATCACGATTTTAAATAATATGTTAAATGTCAGTATACCGAGATATTACAAATAATATAGAAGGATTTGTCTCGTAAGTATTAATTGGCTTCGACCTATCCAGTGTATCAAATAGTGGACATCTCACCTACATTATATATCATATACATTATATTATATTACCTACTTAAATATTATAACTCCAAAACTTATGATTTACACTTCCGAGTTACAAAACTATAATCATCAGAAATAGTTTATTTCTCAAATATTTCCATTTGGTTCAAAGTTATTGATGTAAAATAGCTAGTAAATGAATAACATTAAATTAGAGCAATAAAAACAATCCATGTCAACGCATTAATACATTATACTAAAAATTGTTTTAGACATTTATTACCAGTTATTATTTTCTTTCCAAAATGTGAAAAAGATTAGCTATTATTAATTTTGAAGACAGCTTCCTCCTACTCATTTAGCACCCGAATGTTTATCGTTTTCAATCATCCGTCTTTCCACTTCGGCGTCCAGTGCCTTTTGCTTCCTCCGACCGAGGGGTGTTCTCGAATACCATTGGTTGAACGCTTCATCTTCTTCTTTGTAAATGGGGTCGTGTCGAGCAAGTGCGTTCAGAATTTCCACGTGCATCAGAGGGCGGATCGTCAGCTGTAATACTCTTTTGCATGTCATCACCTACATAGGTATGCAATATGCATGTACAAATTAAAATCGCTATAAATATATATAGGGGTTACAGCCTACAGGCATGGTATACCTACCTACTACCTATGTCCTGTTAAGAACACTCAACACTCTATACCCTATGAGTAATTATGTCAACACTTAAAGTCTACATACATAACAATTTGAAATGACTTAAGAAAAATTGAAAATACCTCTTGGAGTACTTTGATGATGGTTCCGACGCTGTAGCCGTCGGATAGTTTTGCCAACGAGCTAACATCAAATTTTCGACTGAGTCCACTGTACTGGAATAAAAGATCGTTCCATATGTGATACAAACTGGCATAGTCCGGCCGAGGTATGACAATTATTTTCCCGTACGTGCCGGTCAAAGATTTTTGATCGCAGTCCCAGGGACAACAGGAAGTGCCAAGCAACAATATCTGAAACGCGAGTACGTGAACAGTGTAGACATTATACAGAATGTATAAATGTTTAGTTAATACGTCTTAATATACATACAAAATACTTCTATAAAAAGTGATAAATGTATCTTAGGACGCACAATATTCAAAACGAACTGCCTATAACCGGCAATATATATATTTATATTTGTCAATCATCTCCATAGGCGGAGATCTTGTGAAATATTAAGGGGGCTTAAATATTTGATGACAAACAGACCCGTGGGGGGCATTGCCCCCACACCCTCAACAAACTAATTTTTACATTAGATCACTCATAAAAAATTGTTCTCGTAGACTCGTTATCATAACAACTTAAATAGTTACAAACATAAAAAAAAGAATAATTAATAAACGATTTAAATTTAAATATTTCAAACATATTTGAACTAAATTATTTATTAAAAATCTAAAT
>NW_019103018.1:0-1789 GCF_001856785.1 Myzus persicae | reverse complement strand
ATGAGTTGGAGTCGTGCAAATGTTCACCCTCACTACTGATTTTTACTGTCGAATTTTCAATGGCAATTTTTTATTTATGTGATGTGATGACAATACATGCGTTTCAGTGTCTAACAAATCTTAAACATATCGGTTAGGTTGAGAAAATAACGGGTTTACTCGATTCTTGGTTGTAAGTTTATAAAAATTAAGTTAAGAAGATGTCGTACCCTCAATTGTTGTCTTCATCAGCTTAGCTAGAGCTCAATCAAGGAAAAGGGCTTTTTAAATACTATATTATTGTATTACCAAATACAGGCTATAACTGTGATTAAAACATCATTTGCAGTTTAAAGTTTCAAGGGTCGCCTCCACCCATCACACCCTATGTTAACCTAATATTATTGGTACCTATGTTATGCGTTGGTAAGATTGAGACAACACAACATACGAGTACCGACATCCTGTTATATAGTAGCAAAAATAAGAAAATCAATAAAAAAAATTAAAGCTGAGATAAAAAACCAACTCAACCTACGTTAAAAATCTTATAAAATCATTAACTTTCAGCCGTAAATATGAATTACGAGCGTTCCAGTTAGTGTACTCCATAAGTATTAATATAATATATGAGAATATAATATGACGTTATAAATATTACACAAACAGAGATCGATACAGTTATGAATGTGAGCCATGTTGTCGTACGGTGTACATATATTCACAAACATATATATTACTGTTACACGTATTTATAATTTTTTATTATAATATTAAAACATCGTCGAACAGGATCGTTTGTGAGTTGTGTTCGTATCACGTATAATACTTACTATATATGAGGTGCAGTTCAGTCGATATACGATGTGTATAGTGCGTTTATCAACAACTAAATAAATAACATCAATATCGATATAATAATACAATAATTTGTTAGGCGCATTATTAGTAGGTATATAATACAGCTGGCGTGTTAATACAATGTACGGTACTTCTACCACTATACCGATCGTGTACCGGCGCGATAAAGGTCAACAAATAAGCACGTCCGATTTTTGAAAACCGAACACAATATAATATATTTATGTGCAATAGATGATTAAATATTATATATCATATTGTGTGATACTCCGACGACGTGATTATGTATTATTTTTATTATTAAGTTACTCGTATGTTTTTCATATTATACGCAGGTACACGTTTTTCTGCAGCGTCTGCTGTTGCAGTTCCGCCGCGGGATAGGCCGCGTTTACTTTTGTGCACAGCATTACAATATGTTGCTGTGGTGCAGGAGAGAAAATACGCGACACAAAATTTATCAGGCAGGCACACTGAGCGTTATTAGATTGCACAAATAAAACATTATTGTACGTTTGTATGTAAGGAATCGTTTTTTGTATATACACAATACCCTTTCACGTCGTGTAGCCCATTTTTTCATACTTTATTAACATCAACTTATTAGCATAATTCACATATCAATTATTATTACCATCGATTTCAGACGACAACCCTACACAAGTATAGGTAGTACAATCGTGTAAAACAATATTTAACAACTATACAACGATTACATATAAACAATAATAAAAATAAAACGAAATAAACAAATCTCATTAATAATTATAATAATAATAATAATAATAATAAAAAAACATTAATTATTACCTAATTCTAAAAAAAAAAAAAATGGCTGAAAAATAAGAAATTGTACACACAATTTCTTTACCACTTAAAGAGAATTCTAAGCCCGTCGTTGAAACATATATAAATAGAAGACGAGTTAGAAACTTTTCGTTGATGATGG